>NW_026048487.1:2968446-3268446 GCF_023864345.2 Schistocerca serialis cubense
CTGCGCTGCCATCGGCCGCCCCAGCGACCTCTGTCGGAAGCCGCAAGCAAAAATGTGCGTCCACGTATTTTATCCTATCCTCAATTAAATTCAATATCTTTTGTTATCCAAGAATTTTTACTAGCCCTCGTCTTTTTACCTACTTAATCACCTGGTGCCTACACTATTCCTTCTTTCAAAACTACTCATTCTTCTTCCACTGTATTTCTTTTCCCTGTTCTTGTCAATCGCTCACTAATACTCTCTCTGAAACACTCTATGACCTCTGTCTCGTTCAGTTTATGCTGGTTCCATCTCCGTAGGCGCCTTGATTATCCTCGCGTTGTCAACAGAAAAATTTATGTTGGTGGCGAATCGTCATTCGTCTTATGACCAATAGTACTCCTCTCTGCTCGAAGCGACTTCAATATGGCCAGTGCTGGATCCCAAGCTGTACTAAGCTGAAAGCCCGTGTCTCTGTTTACAAGATTCGTCGAGCTACGTATTTCCACTGCTTCCTTAATAACACTGTCACAGTACGAACTCGTCGATGCGAGAATTTTTGTATGTTGATAATTCATAGAATGGCCTGTACTGAGACAATGTTCGGCCACTGCAGACTTTGCTGGTTGCTCCAGACGAATGTAGCGTCGGTGTTTACATCTATCTTCTACAGTGCGACAAGTTTGTCCGATGTACGGCATGCCACATCTACAAGGAATCTCGTAAACACCGGGTCTTCTTAGGCCAAGGCTGTCCTTAGATGAGCGCAAGAGAGCTCTGAGTTTTGCCAGCGGACGAAAGACACATTTAACGTTATGCCTCTTAGATAATCTTCCTATTTTTGAAGCGAGACCGCCGATGTACGGCAAGATGACCATTCCCCTTTGTTCTTCGCCTTGTTCCACTTCTTCACGCTGGGTAACCCGCTTCGGTTGTAAGGCACGGCGAATTTCCCGTTCGGAGCATCAATTTTGTTGGAAAGCGGTACGCAGATGGAGTAGCTCATTGGATAAGCTGTCGGAGTCTGATAAGGCTCGTGCTCTGTGGACCAACGTCCTCAGTACGCCACTTCGTTGCGAAGGATGGTGACAGCTGGTGGCCTGTAAGTATAAGTCCGTGTGCGTTCGTTTACGGTACACTGCGTGACCTAATGTGCCATTTTCTTTTCTCCGTACCAACACGTCCAGGAATGGAAGTTCGCCGTTTTTCTCCATCTCCATCGTGAACTTGATGCGGGATGAAGCGAGTTATGATGCTCAAGAAAAACGTTCAACGATACAAAGCCGTGAGGCCAGATAACAAAGGTGTCGTCCACATATCGCCAAAAACACGTAGGTTTCAAATCCGACGTCTGGAGGGCTCTCTCCTCGAAGTCTTCCATGAAAAGATTAGCCACAATGGGTGACAGGGGACTACCCATTGCGACGCCGTCAGTATGTTCAAAGTATTGTCCATTAAATAAAAAGTAAGTCGAGGTGAGCACATGTTGGAATAAGTCTGAAAGTTCCCCATCCAGCTTCTCGCTAATGAGCAACAACGATTCCTGCAATGGTACTCGAGTAAAAAGTTGTTAACCGGTGAAACCTTCAGAATTTGAAAGAGAGTGTTCCAGTCAATATTGTCAAAAGCTTTCTCTAAGTCTACAAATGCTAGAAACGTAGGTTTCCCTTTCCTTAATCTTTGTTCTAAGAGAAGTCGTAGGGTCAGTATTGCCCCACGTGTTCTAACATTTCTACAGAATCCAAACTGATGCACCC
This sequence comes from Schistocerca serialis cubense, assembly GCF_023864345.2. NCBI lineage: Eukaryota > Metazoa > Arthropoda > Insecta > Orthoptera > Acrididae > Schistocerca > Schistocerca serialis. Next base: position 2,970,186 of record NW_026048487.1, read on the forward strand.
CGAGGTCGGCCTCTACCAGTTTTTCCATTCGTCTGTGAAGAATTCGTGTTAGTATTTTGCAACTGTGACTTATTAAATTAATAGATTGGTAATTTTCACACCTGTCAAAACCTGCTTTCTTTGTGATTGAAATTATTATATTCTTCTTGGAGTCTGAGGGTATTTCGCCTGTCTTTTACATCTTGCTCACTAAATACGAGGGTTGGAACTTTAATAGTGGTGGTGTGATGGTGTGTTGGGGCTTATGGGCGCTCAACATCGAGGTCATCAGTGCCCTGACACACATTAAAAGGAACGAATGTGGACAGACCTGAGAAAACTAAAGCACACTTTAATAGTGGCAAATAGTTATTTATAGTTCGTACAAAATAGATACGTGTCTCAAAGTTTAACTGACCTTGACAGTAGTCACCAGGAATGTGTATAACTCGTTAGCAGCGATGTGGAAGTCTTAGGATACTCTTAGCAGTGCCAATTGTGTTGACAGTTCGAGCAGCGCGGTCTGTTGCTGAACGAATTTGTAGCAGTTCTGAAGCGAATGCCGTGAAGGGTTTCCTTCAATTTAGAAATCGAGTTGAACTCACAAGGGCTTAAATCAGGGGAGTGCAGTAGGTGGTATAGCACTTAGCAGCCCCATCAGTCAAACAAATCAGTAACATCTTGCACTGTACATGCTTGAGCATTGTCCTGCAGGCAGAAAGTGTCACCGCTTCTGTCTCTAAGCTGGTTGTAGGTTGTGTTCCAAATTGAACAGCATAGTGACAGAAGCGATGACACTTCCTGCCTGCAGGACAATGCTCAAGCATGTACAGTGCAAGATGTTACTGATTTGTTTGACTGATGGGGCTGCTAAGTGCTATACCACCTACTGCACTCCCCTGATTCAAGCCCTTGTGTTTCCTTCAATTTAGAAATCGAATTGAACTCACTTCATGGCATTCGCTTCAGAACTGCTACAAATTCGTCCAGCAATAGACCGCTCCGCTCTGTCAACCCAACTGGCACTGCTAAGAGTATCCTACGATTTCCATATCGCTGGCAACGGGTTGTACACAATGCTGGTGGATACTTTGAAGGTCAGTAAAACTTAGATACATATTTCAATTTTCTACGAGCTGTAAATAAATAGTTGCCACTATTCAAGTTCCAACCCTTGTAGATGAGTTTTTATCATGGCTGGTCCTCCACAAGGGGCCTTGTTTCGATTTAGGTCTTTTAGTGCTCTGTCAAATTCTTCACGCAGTATCATATCTCGCATTTCATCTTCATCTACGTCCTCTTTTGTTCCCATAATACTGTCATCAAGTACACCGCCCCTTTGAAGACCCTCTATACACTCCTTCCTCCCCCCCTGCGGGTCCGGGGATTAGAATAGGCCCGCGGTATTCCTGCCTGTCGTAAGAGGCGACTAAAAGGAGTCCATCCCCCTCACGGGGGTAGTTCGCGCCTGCGTCCGGAGACGGACGGTTCCACGACCTATCATCGTGGTCCTTTTGGTTTTTTCACTTCTCGTTTCTTCCTTCCTTTTGTTGGTTCCTTTCTTTGCTCTTCTCCACCTCACTGTCTTCCTTACTCTTTCCCTTGCCTTCTCCTTGCCTTCTCATTGCCTTTTTCTCCTTGCCTTCTCATTGCCTTTTTCTCCTTGCCTTCTCATTGCCTTCTTCTCCTTGCCTTCTTATTGCCTTCTTCCCCTTGCTTTCTCATTGCCTTCTTCTCCTTGCCTTCTCTGGTCTCCGCCTCGGCGTTTGAGACAGTCTGTCCTCTTTCTCCCTCTCTCTCTTCTTTTTCCTCTTCTTCCTTCCTCCCTGTGCGTGTCTGAAGGCCGACCCACGCGTTCGCACGCGTAGCCGGTGACGGGGTAACGCGTAAGTCCCCGCCCTGGGTAGACATGTAAGGCACGCGCGTACCCCCTGGTAAAGGCCAGGCCCGGGGAGGGGTGATTGCCTGAGCTGATACCTTCTGACCATGCCGATTGGTCCCTCCGTCTGTTTCTCGGGAGGTGTGACCTGAGGTGTAAACATTCACCTAAGGCGGGAGTGCCCTCTGAGAGGGTCCCCACAAGGAAGGAGCGCGCCATCGGAGACGCTGGCAATCATGGGGGATTCCTCCGCAATGGATTCTACTCCATCTCTTTCGACTTCGACCCAAAAACGGAAACGTGACCAGCCAACAGTGACAAAAGTACTACCGCCTGCCCCACAGTTCCTCGTAGTTTCTCGAACTGAGGACGGAAAGGATTTTTCCTCTGTCAACCCTTTCGTTATTCAGAAGGGCGTAGATGCCATAGCCGGATCTGTCAAATCCTGTACCAGGTTGCGTAACGGCACCTTATTACTGGAAACTGAGAATGCCTTTCAGGCACAAAAACTGCTTCGGGCCACCCTCCTGTATCCGTTCCCTGTCCGGGTGGAGGCCCACCGAACTTTGAATTCGTCTCGTGGTGTGGTCTATACTGACTCCCTCGACAGATTGACTGACGAGGAGCTTCAATCATTCCTCGCTGAGCAGGGCGTGACGGCTGTCCATAGGGTCATGAAAAAGGTCAACAATGACCTTGTACCGACCCGGACAATTTTCTTGACCTTCCATAGTGTTAAGCTGCCATCGCGCATCAAGGCGGGCTACGAGGTTATTTCTGTTCGCCCCTATATCCCGACACCTACGCGCTGCTACCAGTGTCAGCGTTTCAATCACACTCGACAGTCTTGTTCCAATGCGGCTAAATGTGTCACCTGTGGCAGGGATGCCCATGAGGGTGACTGTCCACCTCCGTCTCCTCGTTGTGTGAACTGTCAGGGTGACCATGCAGCATCCTCCCGCGACTGTCCTGTCTATAAGGAAGAACGCTGTATCCAGGAAATTCGGGTCAAAGAGAAAGTGTCCACCTCGGCTGCTCGCAAGCTATTGGCTAGTAGGAAGCCCACGCTGCTCCCAGCGGGGAAATACAGTACTGTCCTCGCCTCTCCTCGGACTACCCGGGAGGTAGCAACCCAGACATGCGATCTGACCTTCAGCACCACGGTCGTCCGTTCGGCCAGTGCTAAGATCGCGCGGTCGACGTCTCCTCTTCCTCCCATCACCCCACAGACACGAGCACCTTCTTCAGCTTCTGCTAAAACGAAGACACCGAAGTCAGATGCACGGGCCTTCAAGAAGGAACCATCCCGTGCAGACTTCCTCCGTACCTCGACCTCACAGCCTTCGACCGGTACTTCCACTACACGTCCTTCCAAAAAGGCGCATAGGAAGCACAGTTCTCCTTCCCCGCCACGGCGCATTTCTTCTCTTGCGCCACCCAGCGGCTGCCGCCCCAGGCCGTCATCCGTTTCGCCTGGCCGCACCGCTGGTCGCCGTACATCTGGCCGTTCACTGGCGGAGGAAGCTCCCCCTCCCGGCCATCCTCCCGAGATGGCCGATGACCCTATAGACCCAATGGACGATGACTGTCCGCCTACTGATAGCGGCGGCAGTGCTCGCTCGAAGCCAGGCCCTAAGCGGCCTTCGAGGTGACCACTTCTCTCATCTTTCTTTTCTTACGATGGCACTTATTCACTGGAATATTCGCAGCATTCGCTCCAACCGAGAGGACTTGAAGTTGCTGCTCCGCTTGCACCGTCCGCTTGTCGTAGCCCTCCAGGAAACGAAGCTACGCCCATGCGATCAAATTGCCTTGGCACACTACACCTCTGTGCGTTTTGACCTACCCCCTGTGGTAGGTATCCCAGCTCATGGAGGGGTTATGTTGCTGGTCCGGGATGATATTTACTACGATCCCATCACGTTGCACACCGGCCTGCAGGCAGTTGCCATCCGCATTACTCTCCCCACTTTTACGTTTTCCTTTTGTACCGTTTACACTCCATCGTCATCTGCCGTTACCAGGGCAGACGTGATGCAACTTATTGCTCAGCTACCTGCACCATTTTTGTTAACTGGAGACTTCAATGCCCACCATCCCCTTTGGGGCTCTCCAGCATCCTGCCCGAGGGGCTCCTTGTTAGCAGACCTTTTCAACCAGCTCGATCTTGTCTGCCTCAATACTGGCGCCCCTACTTTTCTTTCGGACACATCTCACACCTATTCCCATTTAGACCTCTCTATATGTACTCCCCAACTTGCACGCCGGTTTGAGTGGTATGCACTTTCTGATACATATTCGAGCGACCATTTCCCGTGTGTTATCCATCTCCTGCAGCATACTCCCTCTCCGTGCTCCTCTCGTTGGACCATCTCCAAGGCAGACTGGGAGCTCTTCTCTTCCAGGGCTACCTTTCAGGATCAAACCTTCACAAGCTGCGATCGTCAGGTCGCACACCTCACGGAAGTCATTCTCGCTGCTGCTGAATATTCCATCCCTCACCCTACTTCTTCTCCACGTCGCGTACCGGTCCCCTGGTGGACCGCAGCATGTAGAGATGCTTTACGTGCTCGTCGACGTGCTTTACGCACCTTTAAGCGCCACCCTACAGTGGCGAATTGTATTAATTATAAACGATTACGTGCTCAGTGTCGTCGTATTATTAAAGAAAGCAAGAAAGCCAGCTGGGCTGCTTTCACAAGCACCTTCAACAGTTCTACCCCTTCTTCTGTTGTCTGGGGTAGCCTGCGCCGGCTATCTGGCACTAAGGTCCACTCCCCAGTTTCTGGCTTGAAGGTCGCGAATGAAGTCCTTGTGGCCCCTGAGGCTGTCTCCAATGCCTTCGGCCGCTTTTTCGCCGAGGTTTCGAGCTCCGCTCATTACCACCCTGCCTTCCTCCCCCGCAAACAGGCAGAGGAGGCTAGGCCACCTGACTTCCGCTCCTCGAATTGTGAAAGTTATAATGCCCCATTCACCATGCGGGAACTCGAAACCGCACTTGGCCGATCACGGTCCTCCGCTCCAGGGCCTGATTCTATTCATATTCAGATGCTGAAGAACCTTTCTCCTGCGGGTAAAGGTTTTCTTCTTCGTACATACAATCGCATCTGGATTGAGGGACATGTTCCCGCATGCTGGCGCGAGTCTATTGTTGTCCCGATTCCTAAGCCGGGGAAGGACAAGCACTTGCCTTCCAGTTATCGACCTATCTCGCTTACCAGCTGTGTCTGTAAAGTGATGGAGCGAATGGTTAACTCTCGATTGGTTTGGCTGCTCGAGTCTCGACGCCTACTTACCAATGTACAATGTGGATTTCGAAGGCGCCGCTCTGCTGTTGACCATCTGGTTACCTTGTCGACCTTCATTATGAATAACTTCTTGCGGAAGCGCCCGACCGCGGCTGTGTTCTTTGATTTGGAGAAGGCTTACGACACCTGTTGGAGGGCGGGCATTCTCCGCACCATGCATACATGGGGCTTTCGCGGTCGCCTCCCTCTTTTTATTCATTCCTTTTTAATGGATCGACAGTTTCGGGTACGTGTGGGTTCTGTCCTGTCCGACACCTTTCGCCAGGAGAATGGGGTGCCACAGGGCTCAGTTTTGAGCGTCGCTCTCTTCGCCGTCGCGATCAATCCAATAATGGATTGCCTCCCAGCTGATGTATCAGGCTCCCTTTTCGTGGACGATTTTACCATCTATTGCAGCGCGCAGTGTGCACGTGTCCTGGAGCGCTGTCTTCAGCGTTCTCTTGACCGTCTTTACTCCTGGAGTGTCGCCAATGGCTTCCGTTTTTCTGCCGAGAAGACGGTCTGTATTAACTTCTGGCGCTACAAAGAGTTTCTCCCACCGTCCTTACGACTCGGTCCCGTTGCTCTCCCACTCGTGGAGACAATCAAATTTTTAGGCCTTACCTTTGACAGGAAACTTAGCTGGTCTCCACATGTGTCATATTTGGCCGCCCGTTGTACCCGTTCTTTAAATGTCCTCCGTGTTCTCAGTGGTATGTCGTGGGGAGCGGATCGAACCGTCCTACTTCGTCTATATCGGTCGATCGTCCGCTCCAAGCTGGATTATGGGAGCTTCGTATACTCCTCTGCACGGCCATCCATCTTACGCCGCCTCAACTCCATACAACATCGGGGTTTACGACTTGCGATCGGAGCATTTTATACCAGTCCCGTAGAGAGTCTTCATGCTGACGCTGGCGAGTTGCCACTCACCTACCGGCGCGATATACTGCTTTGTCGGTATGCCTGTCGGCTACTGTCAATGCCCGACCATCCGTCTTATCGTTCCTTTTTTGACGACTCTCTCGACCTTCAATACGGGTTGTATGTCTCTGCCTTGCTACCCCCTGGAGTTCGCTTTCGTCGCCTCCTTCAACACCTTCATTTTTCACTCCCTGCAACCTTTCGAGTGGGCGAGAGCCGCACGCCACCTTGGCTCCAGGCTCAGGTCCGCGTTCACCTCGACCTCAGCTCGCTCCCAAAAGAGGTCACCCCCGGTTCGGTCTACCACTCCCGTTTTTGGAACTTCGTTCGAAGTTCAACAACATGACTTTCATTTATACAGATGGCTCTAAGACCAATGACGGGGTCGGGTGTTCCTTTATTGTCAGGGCACAAAGTTTCCAATACCGGCTCCATGGCCATTGTTCGGTCTTCACAGCTGAGCTCTTTGCCCTCTACCAGGCTGTTCTTTACATCTGCCGCCACCGACATTCTGCTTATGTCATCTGCTCAGATTCCCTGAGCGCCATCCAGAGCCTCAGTGATCCGTACCCGGTTCACCCTTTCGTACACCGGATCCAACGCTCTCTTCAGCAGCTGGTGGACGTCGGTACGCCGGTTAGCTTTATGTGGGTTCCTGGCCATGTCGGTATCCCTGGGAACGAAGCTGCAGATGCCGCGGCCAAGGCTGCGGTCCTCCAGCCTCGGACAGCTTCTTGTTGTGTCCCTTCGTCCGATTTTAGCAGGGTCATTTGTCGGCGCGTTGTGTCGCTGTGGCATGCCGATTGGGCTGCACTTACCGACAACAAGCTTCGGGCCTTAAAACCTCTTCCCGTGGCTTGGACGTCCTCCTCACGCCCTTCTCGGCGGGAGGAGGTCGTTTTAGCAAGGTTAAGAATTGGACACTGCCGGTTCAGCCATCGCCATCTGCTGACGGCTGCGCCGGCGCCGTTCTGCCCATGTGGGCACTTGCTGACGGTTAGACACATTTTAATGTCCTGTCCTGATCTTAACACACTGCGCCTCGATCTTAACCTGCCTAATACTTTCGAAGCCATTTTAGCGGATGACCCACGAGCAGCTGCTCGTGTTCTTTGTTTTATCAATTTGACACACCTCGCTAAGGACATTTGATGATGTTTTTTAATCCTATGCCTGTCAGTCTGTCTTTTATTGTGTTTTCCCTTTTAGTTGTTGTTGTCAACTTGTGCCTCGCGGTGCATTCTTAGAGTAGTCAGGGCGCTAATGACCATTGAAGTTGTGCGCCCGAAAACCACAAAAAAAAAAAAAAAAAAAAAAAACAACTCCTTCCTCGTTTATGTTCTCCCTTCTTTGCTTAGGATGGGTTTTCCATCTCAGGAATCACGATAATCATACAGGTGGTTCTCTTTCCTAAAAAGTCTCCTTAATTTTCCAGTTGGCAGTATCTATCTTACTTGTAGTGATGCATGCATCTACATGCTTCTTACATTTGTCGTCTAGCCATCCTTGCTTAGCCATTTTGCACTTCCTGTCGATCTCACATTTGAGACGTTTGTATTCCTTTTTGCCTGCTTCATTTACTGCATTTTTGTATTTTATCCTATCCTCCATTAAATTCAATATCTTTTGTTATCCAAGAATTTCTACTAGCCCTCGTCTTTTTACCTACTTAATCACCTGGTGCCTACACTATTCTTTCTTTCAAAACTACTCATTCTTCTTCCACTGTATTTCTTTTCCCTGTTCTTGTCAATCGCTCACTAATACTCTCTCTGAAACTCTCTGACCTCTGTCTCGTTCAGTTTATGCTGGTTCCATCTCCGTAAATTCCTACCTTTTTGCAGTTTCTTCAATTTTAATCTACAGTTCAAAACCAATATATTGTGGTCATAGACCACATCTGTCCCTGGAATTGTCTTAAAATTTAAAATCTGGTTCCAGAATCACTGTCGTACCATTTTATAGTCTATATGAAATCTTCCAGTGTCTCCAGGCCTCTTCCGTGTATACCACCTTCTTTCATGATTCTTGAAACAAGTGTTAGCTATGATCAACTTATGCTTTGTGCAAAATTCTGCCAGGCGGTTTCCCCTTTCATTCCTGACCCCCAATCCACATTCACCGACTGCTTTTCCTTCCTTTTCCTACTAACGAATTCCTTTCCCAAATGACCATTAAATTTTCGTCTCCCTTGACTAGTTGAATAATTGCTTTTATCTCATTATACATTTCTTCAGGCTCTTAATCATCTGCAGTGGTAGTTGGCATATAAACTTGTAATGTGGTAGGTGTGGGCTTCATGTTCATCTCGGCTACAATAATAGGTTCACTCTGCTCTTCGTAGTAGCTTATCCGCGTTCCTATTTTTTTTATTCATTATTAAACCTACTGCATTACCCCGATTTGATTTTGTATTTATAACCATGTATTCCTCCCCCCATGAACCATGGACCTTGTCGTTGGTGCGGAGGCTTGCGTGCCTCAACGATACAGATAGTCGTACCGTAGGTGCAACCACAGCGGAGGGGTATCTGTTGAGAGGCCAGACAAACGTGTGGTTCCTGAAAAGGGGCAGCAGCCTTTTCAGTAGTTGCAGGGGCAACAGTCTGAATGATTGACTGATCTGGCCTTGTAACACTAACCAAAATGGCCTTGCTGTTGTGGTACTGCGAACGGCTGAAAGCTAGGGGAAACGACAGCCGTAACTTTTCCCGAGGGTATGCAGCTTTACTGTATGATTAAATGATGGCATCCTCTTGGGTAAAATATTCTGGAGATAAAATAGGCCCCCATTCGGATCTCCGGGCCGGGACTACTCAGGAGGACGTCGTTATCAGGAGAAAGAAAACTGGTGTTCTACGGATCGGAGCGTGGAATGTCAGATCCGTTAATCGGTCAGGTTGGTAAGAAAATCTAAAACGGGAAATGGATTGGTTAAAGTTAGATATAGTGGGAATTAGTGAAGTTCGGTGGCAGGAGGAACAAGACTTTTTGTAAGGTGAACACAGGGTTATAATTACAAAATAAAATAGGGGTAATGCAGGAGTTGGTTTAATAATAAATAAAAAAGTAGGCGTACGGGTAAGCTACTACAAACAGCATAGTGAACGCATTCTTGTGTTCAAGATAGACACGAAGCCCACGCCTACTACAGTAGTCCAAGTTTATATGCCAACTAGCTCTGCAGATGATGAAGAAATTGAAGAAATGTATGATGAAATAAAAGAAATTATTCAGATTGTGAAGGGAGACGAAAATTGAATAGTCATGGGTGACTGGAATTCGAGAGTAGGAAAAGGGAGAGAAGGAAACATAGTAGGTGAATAGGGGTTGGGGGAGAGAAATGAAAGAGAAAGCCACCTGGTAGAATTTTGTGCAGAGCATAATTCAATCATAGCTAACACTTGGTTAAAGAATCATGAAAGAAGGTGGTATACATGGAAGAACCCTGGAGTAAAAGAAGAATGGGTAGCTCTGAGGGATGAAGTAGTGAAGGCGGCAGAGGATCATGTAGGTAAAAAGACGAGGGCTAGTAGAAATCCTTGGGTAATAGAATAAATATTGAATTTAATTGATGAAAGGAGAAATTATAAAAACGCAGTAAATGAAGCAGGCAAAAAGGAATACAAACGTCTCAAAAATGAGATCGACAGGAAGTGCAAAATGGCTAAGCAGGGATGGCTAGAGGACAAATGTGAGGATGTAGAGGCTTATCTCACTAGGGGTAACACAGATACTGCCTACCGGAAAATTAAAGAGACCTTTGAGGAAAGGAGAACCACTTGCATGAATATCAAGAGCTTTGATAGAAACCCAGTTCTAAGCAAAGAAGGGAAAGCAGAAAGGTGGAAGGAGTATATAGAGGGTCTATACAAGGGCGATGTACTTGAGGACAATATCATGGAAATGGAAGAGGATGTAGATGAAGATGAAATGGGAGATACGATACTGCGTGAAGAGTTTGACAGAGCACTGAAAAACCTGAGTCGAACCAAGGCCCCCGGAGTAGACAACATTTCATTAGAACTACTGACAGCCTTGGGAGATCCAGTCCTGACAAAACTCCACCAATTGGTGAGCAAGATGTATGAGACAGGCGAATTACCCTCAGACTTCAAGAAGAACATAATATTTCCAATCCCAAAGAAAGCAGGTGTTGACATGTGAAAATTACCGAACTATCAGTTTAATAAGCCACAGATGCAAAATACTAACGCGAATTCTTTACAGACGAATGGAAAAACTGATAGAAGCAAACTTCGGGGAAGATGAATTTGGATTCCGTAGAAATGTTGGAACACGTGATCGAATACTGACCCTACCACTTCTCTTGGAAGAAAGATTAAGGAAAGACAAACCTACGTTTCTAGCTTTTGTAGACTTAGAGAAAGCTTTTGACAATGTTGATTGGAATACTCTTTCAAATTCTGAAGGTCGCAGGGGTAAAATACAGGGAGCGAGAGGCTATTTACAATTTGTACAGAAAGCAGATGGCAGTTATGAGTCGAGGGGTATGAAAGGGAAGCAGTGGTTGGGAAGGGAGTGAGACAGGGCTGTAGCCTATCCCCAATGTTATTCAGTCTGTATATTGAGCAAGCAATAAAGGAGACAAAAGTTCGGAGTAGGTATTAAAATCCATGGAGAAGAAATAAAAGCTTTGAGGTTCGCCGATGACATTGTAATTCTGTCAGAGACAGCAAAGGACTTGGAATAGCAGTTGAACGGAGTGGACAGTGTCTTGAAAGGAGGGTATAAGATGAACATCAACAAAAGCAAAACGAGGATAATGGAATGTATTCTAATTAAGTCGGGTGATGCTGAGGGAATTAGATTAGGAAATGAGACACTTACAGTAGTAAAGGAATTTTGGTATTTTGGGAGCAAAATAACTGATGATGGTCGGAGTAGAGGATATAAAATGTAGACTGGCAATGGCAAGGAAAGAGTTTCTGAAGAAGAGAAATTTGTTAACATCGAGTATTGGTTTAAGCGTCAGGAAGTCGTTTCTCGAAGTATTTGCATGGAATGTAGCCATGTATGGAAGTGAAACATGGACGATAAATAGTTTAGACAAGAAGAGAATAGAAGCTTTCGAAATGTGGTGCTACAGAAGAATGCTGAAGATTAAATGGGTAGATCACATAACTAATGAGGAGGTATTGAGTAGAACTGGGGAGAAGAGTAGCTTGTGGGACAACTTGACTAGAAGAAGGGATCGGTTGGTAGGACATGTCCTGAGACATCGAGGGATCACCAATTTCGTATTGGAGGGCAGCGGGGTGGGTAAAAATCGTAGGAGACCAAGAGATGAATACACTAAGCAGATTCAGGAGGATGTAGGTTGAAGTAGGTACTGGGAGGTGAAGAAGCTTGCATAGGATAGAGTAGCATGGAAAGCTGCATCAAACCAGTCTCAGGACTGAAGACCACAACAACATCCACCACGCTGTATTCACGTGACCAGAAGTCGTGTTCCTCCTGGCACTGAACTTCACTAATCCACAAGATATCTTTTCCAGCCGAAACCCGTTTTTAGTTAGAACCCGTTCTTATTAGTTAAAATTAGTTTTTACTGAGCCACTTCATCAAAACGTGTTTTGCCTAGTTAAAACCAGTTTTAACTGAAACTCCCTGGCAGATTAAAACTGTGCCGGACCGAGACTCGAACTCGAGACCATTGCCTTTCGCGGCCAAGTGCTCTACCAACTGAGCTACCCAAGCACGACTCACGCTCCGTCCTCACAGCTTTACTTCTGCCAGTACCTCGTCTCCTACCTTCCAAACTTTACAAAAGCTCTCCTGCAAGATTTGCAGAAGAGCTTTGTAAAGTTTGGAAGGTAGGAGACGTGAGAACGGGGCGTGAGTCGTGCTTGGGTGACTCAGTTGGTAGAGCACTTGCCTGCGAAAGGCAAAGGTCCCGAGTTCGAGTGTCGGTCCGGCACACAGTTTTAATCTGCCAGGAAGTTTCATAGCAGCGCATTCCGCTGCAGAGTGAAAATCTCATTCTTGTTGTATCTGGATTTCGCTTTTGACCAGCAGTAAATTTTAGTTGTAACTAAGGCTATCAGTATCAACTAGTTTCAACTAGTAAGAACGCTTCCTAACTAAACTAGACAGAACTAGTTTTCAGTAAATTTATTTAGAGGCGAATATTAAAATTAAGAGCAACTACGTGTTGATTGCAATAAAAATAGCTTCTTTGTATTGTGCAACGTAATATTTATTGGAATTTTGATCATACATCCAAACACGTTCCATATAGTGAAAACAAGAAGGCGCCGACACGAACAATTCTAGGCGCCAAACCCCCCCCCCCCCCCCCCCGTCGAGCAACGCTGCAGCGACCGACAATAGCCCACCACTGGGCGCTTTTCGCCACAACAAACAACACCGTAGAGGGGTTAAGCACGTACAGATCAGTTTGTACGTATTTATCATGGCACATTTAAATGAAGAAAGTCGATGGAAAGAAGGATTTGTGAGAAGGATGTTACAAATTCAAGAACACGGCAAAAGAGGAAACCACTGCAATGTTACGACAAAAGAATCTTACGATAAATTAGTGGACGATATTGAAGAAGCACAATCAGATAAGAAAGACACAGAAGCAGTACAGAAGATAAAATCGATTCAAGGTTATTAATATTTGTGGGACCAGCAAGTCAGTGACAAGAAAAGAGCCTGTGAAGTACTACATTACGTGTTGAAGAAATTTTCGACATTATTGAAGCAGCTCATCAGGCCGTCGGTCATGGAGGTGGAGACAGACTAAACGTTGAAACTTCAAGAAAGTACGCAAACATAACAGTGGACACGACACACATTTATTTGTGTGTGAAACTTGTCAGCGCAAAAGGAGCATTAAGAAGAGGGGGCACATGTCGAAACTTCATTCAGAAATGAAGAGTCGTTGCCAAGTTGATCTGATCGACATGGAGACTCAAGAAGAACGCGGATTTAAGTATATAATGGTGTATCAGGACCACATGACAAAATTTGTTTTGTTACGTGCACTGCAAAGCAAAAGGGCAGAGGAAATGGCACATCATTTAGTAGATATTTTTGACATTTGGTGCTCCTTGTATTTGCCACTCTGACAGTGGCACAGAATATGTTAGTTCTGTCATAAACGAGCTGGCTGTGTTTTGGCCTGAGTGTAAACTGGTTCACGGAACACAGACGCACAGCCAAAGGCAAGGTTTTGTTGAATGCGCCAACAAAGACACTGAAAAAATATTGGCTTCATGTATGAAAGACAACATTACCACCAACTGGTCAAACGGTCTTCGCTTTGTACAGTTTATGAAAAATCGAACATATTATTCTGGTATCAAACAAACACCTTACAAAGCTGTGTTTGGCAGAGAACCACGAGTAGGGCCTACGACTTCGAGTTTGGCTCTAGACGTTATTAAGGAGATACAAGATGATCTTAAAGAGGATTTAAATAAAATTAATGTGGTAGACGCAGTAAATGAGAGACCTGATGAACTGGAACCCTCACACGTCTCCGAGGAGATAGCGGTTATGGTTAGTGGCAATGAACGGGTTACAGCTGCAGCCAGACAAGAAGATGCAGAAGCTTTGCCCAGTATACAGTCTCCAACAACAACAACAACAACAACGACAGCAGCAGCAGCCAAGCAAGAGGATCCAGAAGCCGTAGCTAGTACGAGTGGAGAGCGTCAGATAACTCCAGCTTGTCACGAAGATCCAGAAGCTGAAGCTATCAAGAAACGACCATCTCAAATACGAACAACTAGAGAAAACGCTCATGAAAACCTGACGAAACAGGCCAGAAGGATGAAGATGGCTTCAGATTGAATACACGCCATTGTAGAAATCAGTGACAATATAATTATATCGATTTCTGTTATCGACAGCGCAAAAGCAGATCTCCCCAATCTTATTGAAGTTGTTCTTCAGAATGATAAACAGCGCTTGCACAAGATTAGAAAGAAATATGGGATACTCGACAAATTGTATTGCAGGTATGTATTTCTGAATTGATTTCAATAATCAAGGACAAATGTCAGACATTCATTACTTAATTGATTTAATGCTCTGAAAACGTCGCTGACTATTCAAGTAATTAATTCATATTTTAAGATTGAATACTTACATTGTAATATACTTTATATGTATTAAGTACCTAATCGCCTTTCAAACAAACCAATTAAAGGTTCTCTTCCAGATCCGAATTCGACGTGTCCAAAGAGAAATTGTAACTGCTGGAAGACGTGGCACAGACAAAGGTACCATTAAGAACTGCTGTCAAGATGGCAGCCTTAGGATCAGGACAAGAATTTGTTCAACTCAAAATGTCACGACAGTTTGCCTTGCAATAACAAATAATCAAAATTTAATTGTAAAATTTTTTTGGCACATTCCTCCTTTATTAAGACTGTGGCAACTTCTGTCAAATGTATCAGTAATTTATATACTTTCACTGTATGTGTACTTTGTTTCCACTTTCGTAACTAATACTGTTAAAATGGCTCTGTAATTTTCCTTAAAATGTTTCTTCAGTGTGTGGTTATTTTTGTATTGCTGTAGTTAATATTAACGAGTTAGATGTATTATCAATATTCTCAATAAATATTGCACAATACAATTTTTTTTATTTCAACGGAGTAGTAGTTACTTTTAATATTTGCCCCTAAATAAATTTAGTGAAAACTAGTTCTGTCTAGTTTAGTTAAGAAGCGTTCGTACTAGTTGAAACTAGTTGATACTGATAGCCTTAGTTACATCTAGAATTGACTGCTGGTCAAAAGCGAAAGTCATTTAAAAAACTAGTTTTGACTAGGCAAAACGCGGTTTCATGAACTGGCTCAGTATGCACTAGTTTTAACTAGTAAGAACGCGTTCTAACTAAAAACGGGTTTTCACTGTAACATATTTACCTTTAACCTATCCATTTCCCTTTTTAAATTTTTTCACTTGCATACCTGATTAAAGGATCTGACATTCCACGCTCCAATTCGTAGAACGCCAGTTTCCTTTCTCCTGATAACGACATCCTGCTGAGTAGTCCCTGCCCAGAGATCCGAATGGGGGACTGTTTGACTTCTGGAATATTTTACCCAAGAGGACGCCATCATTTAACCATACAGTAAAACTGCATCCCATCGGGAAAAATTATGGCTGTAGTCTCTTGTTTGCAGCCGTTCGCAGTACCAGCACAGAAAGGCCGTTTTGCCTGATGTTACAAGGCCAGATCAGTCAATCATCATGACTGTTGCCCCTGCAACTACTGAAAAGGCTGCTACCCCTCTACAAGAACCACACGTTTGTGTGGCCTCTCAACAGATACCCTTTCGTTGTGGCTGCACATACGGTATGGCTGAGTCACGTGGGCATCCGCACCATGTGCAAGGTGTGTGGTTCATGGGAGGGGATTAGAGGGGGGGGGGGTGTCCACTGGGGGCCGAACCGCACAGTAACTCTGGGTTCGGTGGGGGGCGGTGGCAAGGTTGGTGGACTGCTGTGATGCTGTGGAGTTGTGAACCACTGATGGCTACGGCGGCAAGAAGCCTCTCCGTCGTTTCTAGGACCCCTGTTAGTACACAGTACACGCGGTACACACCCCGTACATATAGTAATAATGATGTTGACGACACAAGTGTCACGGGACATGTGGACACGACCGAGGATTGCGCGCACTAAACAGTCAGAGCGAGTCCACACAGCTGCCCTAGCTGGTCAGCGACGTCGTCGTTCCCACAAGCATTTGTACTCGAGTTACTGCACTACTTACGCTACACCTCTCACGTAAGGAATGAAAGTGAGTCACACTCTTTCAGGATTCTGCGACATGCCAAAAGGTAGCAACTCGGCGAATCTTTAGCCAAAACTGAACATTGCTCTTCAAATACACTCGAGAACACTCAGCAGTAAGGTATTTTTCACAAAAACAGGATCGTTTTAATTATATCGGTGGCTCTGCTATGGAATCAGACTTGACAGTGAAACTCAAATACGCAAAAATCGTAAATTTGTTTGCAAATCACAGAGCAAAAACAAAACTACTCCTTATTCCAGTAATCAGTGTTTTGCATCCTGATACCTTTCTAAATTTAATACAAATTGTTTGTATTGTTTCTGTTTAATTTCAGTAAAAGCAAAATTTCAATGTTTACATTTATATTTATTGCGTGAAAGTACATTAATTTCTTGTTTGTATTTTTGTAAAAATAACTCTTAAGTTTGCAAGTCAACCTTCAATAAATACCTGTATTTCATATCGGTGGGTGGTTGGATGGGTGGTGGGGGGGAGGCAGCAGAGTTATTTTAGCTCAGGGGTGTCTCATGAATCCTAAGTACAGACCTGTCCAGTCACTGATCTACAGCCATTCGAACGGAACTCGAAGAAACTACGTTCACATCTACGCCACCAATCCCCAAATCAGATCTTAAAGTATTACTTGTTACTAACAGTATCAACGATGAAGGCTTGAATATGTCAGCGTGACACCGATCTCCAACCCAGCTATAGATCACCGCAGACCATATCAATGTAGTGAACACGCCATTCGTATCCTGCACCATACAAAATCAAACTGCGCGCGGGAAACCCGAGCACTTCATTTTTTCTGTGCGAGCCCTGATTCATTTTATCGTGATCATCATTTCACCCTATGCAGTTGGGTGCCAACAGAATGTTTTCGCAATCGGAGGAGAAAACTGGCGATTGAAATTTCATGAGAAGATCCCGTCGCAACGAAAAACGCCTTTTTTTAAAAATGATTGCCACTCTAATTCACGTATCATATCTGTGGCATTATCTCATCTATTTCGCGATAATACAAAACGAGCCTCCCTTCCTTTGAACTTTTTCAATGTCATCCGTCGGTCCCACCTGATGCGGATCCCACACCACACAGCAATACTCCAGAATAGGGTGGACATGCGTGGTGTAAGCAATCTCCGTAGTAGACGTGTTGCTCCTTCTAAATGTTCTGCCAAAGAATCGCAGTCCACACCGGTACCTCTAATACCCAGTAGCACGTCCTCTTACATTGATGCATGCCTGTAATCGTCTTGGCATACAGCCCACAAGTTCATCAAGCCATTGTTGCTACAGATTGTCCAACACATCAACGGTGATTCGGTGTAGATCCCTCAGTGGTTGGAGGGTCACGTGGTCCATAAATAGCTCTTATCAAACTATCCCAGGTATGTTCGATAGGGTACATGTCTGCAGAACATATTGGCCACTCTAGTCGAGCGATGTCGTTTTCCTGAAGGAAATCGTTCACAAGATGTGCACGATAGGGGTGCGAATTGTCGTCCATGAAGACAAATGCCTCGTCAATATGCTGTCAATATGGTTGCATTATCGGTCGGAGGATGGCATACACGTATCGTACAGCTGTTATCGCACCTTCCATGACCACCAGCGGCGTACGTTAGCCCCACATAATGCCATCCCAAAACGGCAGGGAACCTCCACCTTGCAGCACTCGCTGGACAGTGTGTCTAAGGCGTTCAGCCTGACCGTGTTGCCTCCAAACACGTCTCTGACGATTGTCTGGTTGAAGGAATATGCGACACTCGTCAATGAAGAGAACATTATGCCAATCCTGAGTGATTCAGTGGGCATGTCGTTGGGCCCATCTGTATCGCACTGCGTGGTGCCGTGGTTGCAAAGATGGACCTCGGCATGGTCGTCAGTGCATCATGCAGCCTACTGCGCACAGTTGGAGTCATAACACGATGTCCTGTGGCTGCACGAAAAGCATTATTGAACATCGTGGCATTGCTGTCAGGGTTCCTCCCAGCCATAATCCGTACGTAGCGGTCATCCATTGCAGTAGTAGCCCTTGCGCGGCCTGATCGAAGCATTTCATCGAAAGTTCCTGTCTCTGTGTATCTGCTCCATTCCCGAACAACATTGCTTTGGTTCACTCCGAGACGCCTGGACACTCCCATTGTTGAGAGCCCTTTCCAACACAAAAAGTAACAATGCGGATGCGATCGAACCGCAGTATTGACCATCTAGGCACGATTGAACTACAGACAACACGAGCTGTGTACGTCCTACCTGGTGGAATGACTGGAACTGATCGGCTGTAGCACCCCCTCTGCCTAATAGGCGCTGCTCATGTATGGTTGTTTACATCTTTAAGCGGGTTTAGTGACATCTCTGAATAGTCAAAGGGTCTGTGTCTGTGATACAATATCCACAGTCAATCTATCTTCAGGTGTTATGTTAACCGGGTTGATGCAAAACTTTTTTTGATGTGTGTATTTAGTTGAATTTACAGCATTAAGACTTGTATGACTTTTCCTGTAATTGAAATTTAGTGGATTTCTTTTAGCACTCATGTGAAGAACTTCACACTTTTCTTTATTCAGGGTGAATTGCCGCTTTTCGCACCATACAGATACCCTAACTACATCATTTTGCAATTCGTTTTCGTCATCTTATGACATTACAAGACGGCAAATGACAGCGTCATCTGCAAATAATGCAATAAGGCTCTTCAGATTTTTCCTGTCGTTAATATTGATCAGGAACAATGGAGGGCCTATAACACTTTTTTTGGGAACGCCGGGTAATAGTTTTGTTTTACTCGATGGCTTTCCGTCTATTACTACGAACTGTGACCTTTCTGACAGGAAATCATGAATCCAGTCGCACAACTGGGCGATATTCCATAGGCACGCAATTCGATTAGAAGATGCTTGTGAAGAACGGTGTTGAAAGCCTTCTGGAAATCTAAAAATATGGAATCTACTGATATCCCCCTGTTGATAGCCGTCATTACTTCACGGGTATAAAGAGCTAGTTGTGTTTCAAAAGAACGATGTTTTCTGAATCCGTGCGGACTATACGCGCGCGCGCGCGCGCGCGCGCGCACACACACACACACACACACACACACACACACACACACACACGAAATACCATAAAGACTGTACAAACAGTTACGGGTGTGTTTCTTATCGGGAAAATTGGGAAGACTAAACATCATACAGGTTCTGCAGTTGAAGCAGATGTGCGTCTCTCAGGGTCCATTCACTTCTATCACCCCAACGTTCTACGATCCTTATTCTGTACCATTCAATAGAGAAAAATGACAAACTATAAAAGCTCTGCTAACTTCATCCGATAGAGAACTCGATAAAGTTTTTACGGCATCTCCCTCTTCCCATAAATCGAAAACAAATATTGTCTTCCTGCATCGAGCACATGTGGCGACCCTATTAAATATACAAGTTTTGGTCCATTGCACAGACCAGTGTAAACTGTCAACGCCTATACTGTAGGACGACGACCGTATCCCACACACTATGCCACCAGTAGCAAGAGAAACTCTCTGCGACCTTGTGTAATTGTTTGAAAGGTTGTTTTTTTCTGCCATGACTTCAGGGTCTGTGTCAGGTTCAAAACTAGCACTAACACGTTCTGATCCATTGCCTCTCACAGAAAGCTAGACGTCACACAGTGTAAATCATGTTGTTGTTGTTGCTGCTGCCACCACAACACACATAAGTACTGCGGCAAGGGGGATTCTGGCGTAAAGTACCATTATCCAAGATGGCATCCATGACGTCACCCAACCCCAAGGGTGATTCTGGCGCAAAGTACCGTTATCCAAAATGGCGGGAAAGTGCCACGCCCCCTTGCCACTCCCCCCTGCCAAGCTCCTACAGCGGGGAAGTTCAAATTCCATCAGGACAATGCAACTTCTACTAACCTAAGAAAATGGTGGGAAAGATTAGATTAGATTAATACTAGTTCCATGGATCATGAATACGATATTTCGTTATGATGTAGAACGAGTCGAATTTTCCAGTACATGATATAATTAGGCTAATTTAACAACATACTTAAGTTAATATAAAAACTTTATTTTTTGTTTTTTTTTCTTTATTTTTTTATCTTTATTTTTTAATATTTTTTTAAAATTTATATCTAAAAATTCCTTTATGGAGTAGAAGGAGTTGTCATTCAGAAATTCTTTTAATTTCTTCTTAAATACTTGTTGGTTATCTGTCAGACTTTTGATACTATTTGGTAAGTGACCAAAGACTTTAGTGCCGGTATAATTCACCCCTTTCTGTGCCAAAGTTAGATTTAATCTTGAATAGAGAAGATCAGACACTTGGGCTACCTCCACTAACCTAAGTCACCTGTCAGTCACCTCATCCTATGAACTGGCGCCAAGTTTGAATTTTGGCAGTAAAGAAAGGCCACTTCGGCTATCTCTGCCAACCTAAGAAAATTGTGAGAAACAAAGCTCACCTCCACTAAACTCAGTCACTCAACCAGCACCTCAACCAGCACCTCTTCCTAGGGATTCGTGGGGTAAGGTGTGTATTTATTTTAGAACAATTTATTTAGGGATGGAGTACATTTATCACAGTGATACAGAACACACGCTCGGACATGCCACACACCATACAGACCTGCAAACTAAACCTAAATAACTCATGTATAATGCTTTGCACATGCGCTTTCCAATTGTAAACTGTCAAAATAACGCATTCCACTGCGTACAGACATGCAAACCACTCGTAAATAATGCAATATATTTACGTACAGAGAGCCAAACAATTCGCAAATTGTCAAAATAATAATCCATATAAAGGACTCTGCAAACATGATTGATAATTGTCAATTGTAGAAATCATGCACCAGTCTTTATTTAAACAATCAGAGACAGCACCAACATCCAGTGTGTTCACCAGGAGGTCCGCACTCCAACTGACCTAGCACACAGTACCACCACCAGAGATCACTGTCGTCCATTCTGTGATGTAATCGAAGATGGTGGGTGGGAAATGATGGGAAAATGACTCTCTCTGTCCTGGATATATCTCCACCACAATATCTCCACCACAGATCTAGACTCCAACTGACCTAGTACACAATACTGCCACCAGAGGGTGCTGTCATCCGTCCTGTGAAGTAATCCAAGATGGTCTGGAGGAGGAAAATGGCGCGAAAATGACTCAGCCTGCACTGGGCTGCTGGACAGAGTAAGGAAGGAGTGGGAAAAGGACTCAGCCTGCACTGGGCTGCTGGAGAGAGGAAGGAGTGTACTTCATTTATTTTGGAACAATTTACTTACGGAGTATATTTATCACAGATATGAAACACATGTTTGGGGTCATGCTACACAGCCCACAGACCTGTAAACTACTCCTAAATAATGCTCTGCGGACATGCAAACAACTCCTAATTTACCAAAATAATTTCAGTACAGACATGCAGAGTCCTCCTAAATAATGCAGTATACAGATGTGCAGACACGAAAGCAACCCATAAACTACCCAAATAATGCATAGCACAGCCTACAGACCTGCTTGCAAAACAATCCAACAAATGTGCAAAAAATGTATGCAGACACCATCTTGCCACCCCCTGCAGACCGCAAAAAAGGTTACTTGCAGCCCTGCGAAGTGACGCGGCCGTCAGCTGCTAAACCACGTACAGATGCCCACACACATTAGGCGGCGACATCCATTTCATACTTGAAACTTGAGAAATTCCTCTCCAAATGTGTGTTCACCTAGGCGCCATTGCTGACGCGATCGGGCAGGACTGAAGGCGCTCAAGAGGCGAGCGCTGTCACAGCCACGAGCCGCCGCCGGATGCAGGTGGAAGTTGTCACTATTTTCAAGTACACATCCAGTGTTTTACTGACATCACGTATCTCCAAGGCACGCTCACGCTGGTCTCGTAAATAAGACGCCTCAAGGCAGCAAGTGTCTTTACCGTTGATGACTGAGTAGCATTGCTCCTAGCGTGACATGAGACGTGTCTAACCGTGCTTAACTGCAAATAGCGCAGAATAACATCGAATGCACTCTTCCCAGCGGTCCTAACGTCATACCCCAGTCCATCATGTATTACTCTTCCTTCTTTCAAGACACACAAACGTTCCCACAGCTATGCAGAGGCTCCTATATCTCAGCACACGGGATGTGAATGAATCGAGCGTACTATTTGGCTCTTATCGAAATTTACTCTCCGATAACTGATGCCGTCAGTATCGAAGCACCATCCACCTTTTCTTTCTTCCTGCAGACAGGACTTTCAGTGATGAAATTATTTTGCTCAGACTGCTAAATAGCATTTACAGTTAAACCCGGAAAGTTGTCTACAGAGCATCAAATACATATGATACTCACTCTAATATTGGAAGCCAGGAACATACTCACCAGTGTAACCACAGTTAAATATTACAATGGCAGCTACAGTCTGACACCGATTGATGTACAGGTAATGCCTCCTCTTGACAGCTGTGCTTTTGGAACTAATCTCAATATCTATAGCGTACATAATTTTCCACATAAAAAATCTCTCTCATACCCTCATGGTTATGGATGTGCTAAATCTATACGTCCCTCACAGTCATCCTCTCTAGTCATGCCACAACATAAACCACAGTAACTATACAATGCAATGTACATACATTTTACACAACATAAGCCACAGTAACTTTACAATGCAATATGTATGTACACTCACAGTGCCGTTATCTTTTATATCTGCACAGCACCCAAAAAAACTGTGTGCCTACACTCACACCAGTTCTATGTCACGATGCTCCTCAGTTCTAGGGAAGCAGCGTCTACCATTTCTTTCTTTCTACAGATGGACGTACAGCCGCAATAAACTATTTTACACTGATCGCCATATTGCACTGACAACTAAACCTCGCAAAGTCCCATACATATCGTCAAATATGGAAAGAATCTTACTCAATTACACTGCTATCCCAATGAGAACAGGAGCTTGAATATTAGAGCGTGAAACCAATCTCTAACCCAGCAGTATATCACTGTGTACCGTCTTGATGTAGTAAACATACAATTCGAATCCTTCGCCATACAAAATCCATCAGTGGATCTAAGTCACTCTCAGAACAGTTGTGCAAAGACTGGCTCATTGCCCCCCTCGGTTCAAATGCGTTACTGTTTCTCGTCCAGACCTGTCAGCTTGCTCGCATTTCTACACCCATCTCCAGACTCTGGTATTACAAGAACAGTTCTAATTTCGCTTTGTTCACACACAGCAGTATCCTATCGATCGCTCAAGCAACATAATTCCAGAGATATAGATGGGGAATTATTTCTGTACACACTCGAAACTTTAGCTACATGGAGCATGTTCTAGACCACTGAGTAACTAAAAACAAACAGACGAAAAATGAGATTTCCGCACACAAATACCAATCTCGGGGATGTAACAGATTCGAAATCATCCCTATAATTTATAAGATCAACTAAGGTGTTCCTCATGTCTAGAGCAGAGGCAAACATGTCTTTCCCATGCTAGATGCACACCCCACAATCGATCTTCTCTCAATTAAATAAAACCGCAAAATGCGCAGAAGCAGTCAACCAAACAATTTATAAATCGTTCATCCTAAGAAATCGGTCACATGTGTCTTTAATCCCTCTACTTACAACTAAATGTTAAGATCGCGGTCTCAGTTGAATGACATTCGACAATGAGTGCAGTTTCGGAAATACACCCTTTAGATGGCTATGGCTCTGGAAATAGAATTATCAGTACCAGTCTTATGACCCTTTGCTATCACAGTACTAGACGTCAAATCCACACCTTCCTCATGAATGGACATAGTCATTTCCTTTGCATATGTCAAAAGACAAACACATACTTTATAAGCCTTAGGCTCAAGGTGAACCGATCATGCACCCCCTACTACTAAGTACAATACTTCGTCAATAGGTGATTGCCTATGATACGAAATACTGACCGAAAATCGACGATGGGTGGACATGTCTCTTAGGTTTCTCTTGCGAGTGCTACCACTGTGTCTTAGTAACATAAAGTAGTTGTTGGGATCGAGTTTTTTAACATCTGGTCGATTACGTCTCTCTTTCTGTCACAAGCGATCTTGGTTCTACAGGTGCACACAAATATCCATGTTAAAAGCTATACCCACTTTACGAATCAAGGTACGACATTACCTCTGAATGAGGTGGGTGTTTTTTTCCGGATAAATGCCGTGATGGTGATCGTAGGAATGCGTATTATCAGACCAACACGTAGCCCACGAACCAAACAAGTGATAAAATTACTGCATTTTGAAAGTGATTCGGCTAAGGAATGTGGTATGTAAGCAGTATTTGCGACTCCCTCCCACCACCCCAGCTAGATAATTATATAGTATTTATATTGCATTCTGTCTCGAGACCATATCAGCGGTTCCGCTTTATATCCCCTGACCATGGTTGATTGAGAAGGATCACAAACATTAGTAGATGGTGTGCTAATTGAGGTCATAAGTAAATGTACACTAGCTTCTCAGATATATATTGTTGTGCTATCCGCTAGAAATGATACCCATGATTTGCAATCAGCTCTTTCCATTGAAGCACGTACATATGTTGGATCCGATTGACAATTCCTTTGATCATTACAACCACTACTCAGTCAGATTTCTGGCACACCCATATCTCGAAATGAGTCACCATTCCTAAACCTACCTGCTTCAGTAAAATTCCAACACATCTCGCAACTGCTCCCATTTCTACAGCCTAGCGCATGTGATCGTTCCAGTTTAAGTCGGAACTGATCAGAAGTCGGAGAAAGACATACCCACAAGCTTCTGCAACCCGTGTAGAAACATAACGACCTGAGTTAGTGGAACAGACTGTGTTTTGACCATTTGGTGGAAATGTGTGCAATGTGGTACATCTCTGAACTAGATACAGATACTACAGACCGAAGCAGATCCGTGTCGATTCAAATCTACCAGCCCAACATGCTGTCATCGTTATTCTCTACCCACAAACAGAGAAAAATTAAGAACTATAGAAGCTCCACTAACTTCATCCGATATAGAACTGATCTGCTCACCATTGCTCATGCAATGACGCAAGGCTGTGGTGGGGCTCCAGCGTGGGGAGGGAGATTTCACAATGCTTCCCAGAATAGCGCAGCATGCAGCCTTCCAAGCATTCCTAACGGTATACCCCGTCCCTCACCGAATAAAGACACTGCAGAGCCCTCTTTAAAGTTTCATCACCTATACTCTAGGTGAATGATCGAATCCCACAGATTATACTAAGTCGCAAAAGACGCTCCCTCTGGTCATGTTTAGTTGTTTCAAACACTGTTTTCCAACACGCTTTTGTACATTGCCAAACATTTTGTTTTTCCGCCACGGCTTCGAAGCCTGTGCCAGATTCTAAACTGACATTAAGAAGTTCTGATCCACAGCCTTTTACAGGAAACTAGACATTGCACAGTGTAAATCATGTTGTTACAGCAGATACCATAACATGCCACACATCGGCAGATTTTAAATAAAAGACAGTTACAACATGAGGACTTAGGAAAAGAGTGTTTGCAGTGTGTAGAGTCTCCAAACTACAGTCAAAAGGTGATTCTCGAGCTCTACATTTAGATTCGTCTCTCAAACTGACGGAATAGCTGATAACTCTACATTCCATTTCGACTGATTCCTCATATTGCAGACATGTACGTGACCACTGTTTCGGTGCTATCCACCCCAGACGGTATAGCCCAGCTGGCAAAACTCTCTCCCCATCTCAAACAAGCGATGTCAGTCAATCATTATGTGGTAACCAATAGTGTACCAGTGGAAAGATGGGATGGAAAAGACAACATCGATGTACTCTAATAATAAGCATCATAGTTGATAGTGTGAACAATTTTAGCAATTATACAGCAATTTCAACAC
This sequence comes from Schistocerca serialis cubense, assembly GCF_023864345.2. NCBI lineage: Eukaryota > Metazoa > Arthropoda > Insecta > Orthoptera > Acrididae > Schistocerca > Schistocerca serialis. The sequence goes on from NW_026048487.1 coordinate 2,995,949, forward strand.
CAACCAATGATCCGACAGCACATTTCCCAATTTCAGTATCATAGCTAAAGCACCCTTTCTCCAGATTATATCACAGCAAATGTAGACAGATGACTGTGCAATACGCCCATTCAATGTTAATTCTCGAGCACATACATCATCAAAGTATATCAGAAAATGCTCTACATATTTCTAACACCTTGAGGATAGTGCACAATTTATGGTGATGTCACGGAGCATTCTCGTTGTATTAGGGTAAAATTAGATTGTGAAAGACCCTCTCGCACTGTCGTTGACCGGCCCACCCTGCAGCACTTCTACTGATTTAATCTGCATCCTACCAGAAATAGGTCGCTACATTCCACATCTCAAGAATGAATGGAGCGTACCAAGTCCTCGCCAGGTCAAGTGCACAATATTTCTCGAGATGCACCCATGTCAAGGAGCTTAGCACTCCTTATCGAGGTATAGTAACAGATTTCCAGAGGTCATGTTGTAATACTACACAGTTAAGAAGAACAAGAAACGAGTGATTTTGATGCGCGATGGAGATCAGGATGGATGGAGTTCGATGCATTTTTACCTAAATAAACCAAGCTATCAACCCTAAAGCCAGCCGCAGTGGCCATACGGTTCTAGGAGCTTCAGCCTGGAACCATGCAGCTGCTGCGGTCGCAGGTTCGAATCCTGCCTGGGGCATCGATGTGTGAGATATCCTTAGGTTAGTTATGTTTAAGTAGTTCTAAGTTCTAGGGGACTGATGACTTCAGATTTTAAGTCTTGTAGTGCTTAGAGCCATTTTTATCAACTCTAAACTAATGTGGTAGAGTCTTGTATCGGTTCCTGGAAGGTATCGGGAAGAGAGAACATAAACACATACACTCCTAAGGCTACAACATTCTGCATTTAAAGTGGGCTATAATAACATTATAGCATTAGCTATGATACTGAAATTGGGAAATGTGCTGTCAGATCATTGGTTGGTGTTGAAATTGCTGTAAAATTGCTAAAATTATTCACAGTATCAACTGTGATGCTTATTATTAGAGTACCTCGCCTGCTTCTCCAGCCTATCAGTAGTATGGAATGTGGTGCTGTTAATACTCCAATGTAAGAAATATATTTCAAGCGGATGACATACATCTTTCTTCCCGGTTTCACTATAATAAACTACCACAATAGACATACAATATAATGCAGCCTCGATGGAAAGAATTGACTGCCTCCCTGATTCCCTTCATTTTGATGTCGACTTTTCTCAGATAATTCTTTTTTCCACATACTTGTTCCCATGTACTAATTGTTCTGTGCGAACCAGAAGAAACCCAAGTACTTCCTCAATTACCCCTCATTTCGGTTTATATTCGGTAAATTTATACATATTCCCTCGTTATTTTTCGCAATTCTATCGATTTTATGTCGGATCTATCCATGCGATTATGACATAACCTCACAACTGCCAACACCTAGCCCAAATGCACTGATTGGGAGGCGTAATAATGCACTGTACTAGACTATATACAGTCACCTCCACATTCAGAGTGCGTTTGCTCTGTTTTCTGTATGTCTGTGTAGATTCGTGCCTCACAGACGGCCCCCAGGACCCAGCTCCCCCCCCCCCCCTCCCCCCAAGGTTGTGGACCAAACTTCGAACATAGAATACGTGTCCAGACACAGCACATGTTTGGTCCCCGCGAACTCTATCACAGATGTGATATGTGGTGGATCCGCCCCCGAACATAGGTGTGGATATATATAGTCTGTGACAGATCCACACCCAAACGCAAACTTGGATGTGGTATATTGTGGATCTGAACCAAGACACCACTTCGTACATTGTGCATGGCGACTCCACTTTCAAACCCTATCCCGTGCGACGCAAATTGTGGATCCGCATCTCAACATTGAATGTGGATCTGCCACACATTATATCCAGAGCAAACACCAACTCGGGCCTACTTAGGGTCATGGGAGGCTTTTGCGAGGCATGCATATACACAGACATACAGAAAACAGAGCAAACGCTCTCTGAATGTGGAGGTGACTGGATACATTCGAGTACAGTGCTATATTACGCCTCCTGATCACTCTAAAAAAAATGTTCAAATGTGTGTGAAATCTTATGGGACTTAACTGCTAAGGTCATCAGTCCCTGAGATTACACACTACTTAACCTAAATTATCCTAAGGACAAACACACACACCCATGCCCAAGGGAGCACTCGAATCTCCGCCAGGACCAGCCGCACAGTCCATGACTGCAGTGCCTCAGACCGCTCGACTAATCCCGCGCGGTCTTGATCACTGCATTTGGGCTAGGTGTTGGCAGCTGTGCTACATTTACAAGCAATTTCAAAACATGGAACCAGAGGTTATGTCATGATCATATGGATAGATCTGACATAAAATCGATAGAATTGCGAAAAATGACGAGGAAATAGGCATAAATTGACCGAAATTCTCAATTGACCTTCTTGTTCCCACCAAAATCCGCTATCTTGGATGACGTCATCGCCGCCATCTTGGATACATCGGCAACAGGTGGGGAGTAGGGCGACGCCTGCCTTGTTCCACGCGCACGCACGCACGCGCACACACACACACACACACACACACACACACACACACACACACACACACACGCTGGATGATTTTGAATAAGACAGTCACAACAAAAGGAAACTGAAAGAGTTTTGCAGCATTGTGGATCCTTTCTAAACTGCTGTCCAAACGTGATTGACAGCCTCTACATTTAAAGTCATCTGGCACAGTGACAGAATAGATGATGGCTCAAAGTTCCATTTCGAATGATTCCTCATATTGCAGTCATTTGCGCGATCACTGAGCCTTACCCAGAAGATGTTCCCCTCTACCACGACACTTTCTCCATCTCAGTCAAGTGATGTTAGTCAATCATTATGTGGTAATCAACAGTGTACCAGTGGACAGATTGGATGGAAGAGACACCGCCGATGTACTGTAATAGTAAGCACCACAGTTGATAGTACAAACAATTTTAGCAATTGAATAAAGTCAAAACCGACCAATGCTGCAAAATCATGCATCCCAGTTTCACTATCATCGCTAAAGCACCCCTCCTCTACTTTGCGAGTACCATTGCGAATGTAGTATGGGTGATCAAAAAGTCAGTATAAATTTGAAAACTTAATAAACCACGGAATAATGTAGATAGGTAAAAATTGACACACATGCTTGGAATGAAATGGGGTTTTATTAGAACCACCCCATATTGCTAGTTACGTGAAAGATCTCTAGCGCGCGTTGTTTGGTGGTGATCGTGTACTCAGCCGCCACCTACGTCATGCTTGGCCTCCCAGGTCCCCAGACCTCAGTCCGTGCGATTATTGGCTTTAGGGTTAAATGAAGTCGCTAGTGTATCGTGATCGACCGACATCTCTAGGGATGCTGAAAGACAACATCCGACGCCAATGCCTCACCATAACTCGGGACATGCTTTACAGTGCTTTTCACAACATTATTCCTCGACTACAGCTATTGTTGAGGAATGATGGTGGCATATTGAGCATTTCCTGTAAAGAACATCATCTTTGCTTTGTCTTACTTTGTTATGCTAATTATTGCTATTCTGATCAGATGAAGCGCCATCTGTCGGACATTTTTTGAACTTTTGTATTTTTTTGGTTCTAATAAAACCCATGTAACTCCAAGCATGTGTGCCAATTTGTACCTCTCTATCTACATTATTCCGTGATTTATTCAGTTTTCAAATTTATACAGACTTTTTGATCACCCTGTAGGTGACTGTGCAGTACTTCGTCATTGTTAATTCTTGAATATATATATAATCAAAGTACACCAGACAGTGGTTTACATGTTTCTAGCACCTCGAGAATAGTGCGAAATTTACGATATTTTTCTGTGCGGATGGGAGTCACAGGATATTCTCGCATTCTTGGGATAGAGACTGAAAAACCCCCTCGCACCGTCTTTGACCAACCCGCCCTGCAGCACCGTCACCGATTTAATCTGCAGCTGAGCAGAAGTAGGCTGTTGCGTTTTGCGTCTTGTGAATGTATGGAGCTTGCCGGGTCAGTAACTGGTGTTCCGCACTCGTCCAAGTGCACAAGATTTCTGCAGATGCTCGCATGTCGCGGACGTTAGCACTCCTTGTCGGTGTATAGTAGTAGATTTGAAAGTGTTCTGATGTAATAGCAGACTGTTAAGAAGAACTAGAAGAAGGTGGCTTGTATGCACGAAAGATCTCCAGACGGATGTAGTTCAAAGAATTTTTATATAACTCAATTACGTTATCAATTCTATTGTTCTAATGTTTGGAATCAGTACCAGGAAGGTAAGAGAGAACACGAACAAACCCACTCCTAAGGCATCATGGTTCTGCACTTAAAACAGGCTATAATGTTTGGTTGCTGCAGTTTCCGACTTATTAGTCGCATGGAAGGTAACGCTGTTAATATTCCAATGCAAGAAATCTATTTCCAGCCCATGACATATATGCTTCGTAAGACACTGCAAAATGAAAAAACTACTTCCTTAAAATATCGATTCCGTGTGATACATGCACAACGTAGCTTTCCAGAGATGTATAGCGTCCATTGTTCACATCCGATCCCAGTTCAGAAATTATACTGTGCTCGTATCAGTCCTTTACGAAATGATGGTTAGTAACGGAGAATAGCTCCTACAAGGAAACATAAACGCATAGCAGCGGCGTCTGACATTTGAAATTACACGCCATGCAGCCACTAGCTCTGGAAACAGGACATCCGTCAAGCAGATGTATACGGAAAGATTGCAGAACCTCACAAATACCTGTCTCTAACTTAGTGTCACTACAGTTACGAAGCCGAAGTCTCGATTTTATACCCAAGATGCGACAGGGGAATGGAGTACGTCAGAGAAATCGTAGTTCGTGTAGAGGTATGTGTCGAAACGGGATGATCACGTTTCATCCCACATGAGATGGAAGTGCTATGATGACCGAGAGGTTCCATATTAACGATTGCAAGTAGACAGTGCTGTAAGTCACACACAGAACATGTGGTTGCATATGAGTCGAACTCACGCTGTATCACACGACTGATGCATCCTGTTAGAAAAACGAAAAAATGGTCAGATGACCTGCGGCACCATCTCCCTCCATCTCTAGAATGCATCATCAGTCGGCCATTAAATCGTACCTCGTTACAGCTCCATCTCTTCCGATCACTCCATCCAGTCTCTGTCATCTTTTAATGCCTCTTCAACTGTCCCTTATTTAAAATCGTCCAGTTTGTGAGTGTGTGTGTGTGTGTGTGTGAGTTTTGCTGTGGGAGTAGCAACATGATTTACACCGTGTGATGTCTAGTTTTCTGTGAGAGGCAATGGATCAGAACATGTTAATGTGTTGTGAGAGTAGCAACATGATTTACACCGTGTGATGTCTCGTTTTCTGTAAGATGTAATGGATCAGAAAGTGTTAATGTCAGTTTGGAACGTGACACAGACTCTGAAGTCGTAGTGCAAAAAACAATATGTCTGATGACCAGTAGTTCAGTGTAACGCTCCTTCAGTCCACGCCTTCTGCAGGTATAATCTGCCTCAGACTCTTTAAGGAACTTATGTACTGGTCCTTGTGTTTTATTATTGTATTATTTATTACAATACCTGGTAATGCCTACATTAAAGGTTTTATGTGTCCAGTCAATAGTTTCGATCGCCTTCTGGAATAAATCTAGCAGTGTAGTGTTCAGTGGATGTTAAGGGTTGTGTTACAAAGTTTACCATCACCTTATTTCACCCATTTGGTGATCAGTTGCTTGTTTTTTTTAATTAACCTTTGCTATTGTGTTTGCTGTTTTACAACAGGTTTCAAATTTTTTTATATTATTGCCGTTCCTGGCGTGTAAGGCCTTCAGCCGCGATTGTGATCACTTGCGTTAAAATTCTAATTTGGTAATTTGTATTTACGCAGTAAGCCTTTAAAATCTTATTTACTGCCATTCCTGGCGTCTGATGCCTTCTGGTGTGTTTGAGGCGACTTTCCTTTAATATTTCAATACCCGTAATTCGTAAGTTGCAGCGAGTTTTAAACAATTCTCAAATTATTGCCGTTTCTGGCGTGTAAAGCTTTCTGCCCAGATCATAGTGGCTTGCTTTTAAAACATTACTTGCTGTATCTGTATTTGATGGTGATTTGCTAAATTGTAACTCACTGAAAACAGTATTATTTACATAGTTGTTTATTCGTTCATTAGTAACGTGTGGTATTATTATTTATTGTTGAGTCTGGAATTACCGGTTTAAAATAAATTGTGTATAACTGTGAAAGGCAACCAGTAGTGACTGATCACGACCCCGTCCACAATCGTGACCGAATCCTGCCTTCCCCTGACTACCAGGTTTCAACTACAGATTTGTACACCACCATACCTTTTGTTTTTTTCCACCATGACTCTGAGGTGTGTATCAGGTTCTAAACTGACATTAACGTGTTTCGATCCAGTGGCTCTCACAGAAAACTGGGCAGCATACGGTGTAAATCGTGTGCTGCTGCGTCCACAACGCACACACTGCATGACTGAAATGAAAGAAAGTCACAACATTAGGAATCTGGAAGAGTTTTGTGGCACTGTGAAGCGTTTCCAAACACCAGCCTGAATGTGAATGATGACCTCTGCATTTAAACTCATGTTTCACAGTGACGGGGTAGCAGATGACTCAGTGTTCCATTTTGACTGCTTACTCATATTGTGGTCATGTACACAACCACTACTTCTGTGCTGGCCTTCCCCGGGAGGTGCTGCCCCTTCACCGAGACTCTTTCCTCACCTCAAACAAGTGTTGTCAGTCAATCATTATGTGGTAATCGACAGTGCACCAGTGGACGGATGGGATGCAAAAGACACCGTCGATGTACTGTAATAAGCGTCACAGTTGAAAGTTTGATCAGTTTATTCCATTTTACTAGTTTTTTCCGTAATTTTAACGCCGACCAATGACACAGCAGCATGTTTTCCAGTTTCTGTATCATCGCTAAACCGCCCCTCCAGTACTTTGTGCTTAGCACTGCGAATGTAGATAGATGACTGTGCAGTACGTCCATTAACTGTTAATTCTCTAATGTACACACTAAAGTATGCCATTCAGCCATTTACATATTTCTAGCACTTAGAGCATAGGGCATAACTCACGATTACGATTGCCCCTCTTTCCCCAGGCAGATGGGAGTACAGAGCACTCTTGCATTCCTAGGAAGAAGTTAGAGATTGAAAGACCCCCTCGTATTGTTTTTGAGCAAGTCTCGCTGCAACACTGTCGCTGATTTAATTTCCAGCTGACCAGAAGTAGACCGCTACGTTTCACGTCTCGTGAAGGAACAGAGTCCATAATGATGTTCAGGGAACACTATTCCGAATAAAATTTACTGGTGGCACCCATTCATGTGCACAAGATCACTCCAGATGAGCGCATGTGTTGTAGGTTAGCACTCCCTACCGGTGAACAGTAGATACGGGAGTGTTGTGGTGATATAACAGATGGTTATGAATAAGAAACGTGTGGTTTATGCAAGATCAGACTCCAAAGGAACGTACTTCAAAGCATTACACGTAAATCAACTGCGCTATAGATTCAGAAATATTGTTCTAGTGTCTGAGCTCAGTACCAAGACGAGACTGGTAAGAGGGAAATTATTGTGGAACATAAACACATGCATCCCTAAGGCTACACGTTTCTGCACTTAAAACACGCTACAACGCTAGGGCGGTACAGATTCCGACCTATTAGCCGAGCAGAATGCAACGCTCTTAATATTGCAATGTAAGAAGTATATCCCCAGTGCATGGGATACATTCTCCATGCAGTTTTCTCTACAGTAAACTATGTCGACAATCTGTAAAGGGATAAAACGACTACCTTGCACACCAAAGAAAACAGCGATTCTTTGTAACACAAACCCTACATATGTGTCGAGAGGTGTATGACACGTACTGTTTACGAAGTTTACGTTCGGTTACGGTTCGAAAAATGATCCTCCACAGCCGACAGACAGCGGCAACCTACGAGGTAATAAACACTAACGTCCGTTGTGAGAGGAGATGTAAGTGCCTTACCACAGTTACCACGCCACTGGTAAGCTTCCTCTTGCACACAGACTTCATGGTCCGATGTTAGGTTGTATTGCTCATTTGTGGGGTAATATTGCCGTTTGGCCTTGACGTCACGTCTCTAGATGGCCTTGACGTCACGTCTCTAGAATGCCGCCTCTCTTCACTATTAAGATGTGTATATGTAGCATCAATTTAATCTCCTCCTACAGAACACGCAGTCTTATTGATTCTACACAGGATTCTTTTCACGGTATTTGTCTCTAATTTTATGTATTCGCTGTCAATTTCCGAAACTTTATAACCGTGACGGTATAAATTCACGTCGAAATTTGACATTCCAACTATCATTTCATACATCACCGCTTCCAATTGTGACGTCACATAATAATAGGTATGGATTATTTAACGGGCCGGCCGAAGTGGCCGTGCGGTTAAAGGCGCTGCAGTCTGGAACCGCAAGACCGCTACGGTCGCAGGTTCGAATCCTGCCTCGGGCATGGATGTTTGTGATGTCCTTAGGTTAGTTAGGTTTAACTAGTTCTAAGTTCTAGGGGACTAATGACCTCAGCAGTTGAGTCCCATAGTGCTCAGAGCCATTTGAACCATTTTTGATTATTTAACGAAATTTCTCGTCAAAAACATAACACAGATGTTTATGCACGCAAACTACTGAGCTTTGTCGATCTGTTTTTTTTTATTTCAAGTAGTTTTAAACTGTGTGGAGCAAACTGTTCAAACACCTATACTAACAATTTAATTAACATTTCCTGTGGCACGTCTTCTCAAGCAACATTTGTGACATGTTCAACATGAGATATTCTGCACTAGATTTAATAACTCCTGAAGCAGTTCGTGAAAATGCGCCAGGAAGGCCGAGGCAGCTTAGATCTCACGGAGGAATGAAATATCACATCCTAGTTCCTATGTCATCTGGAAAGAAAAACTGCAGCTCTGTCTCTCTCTTTGTGTGCACCGATATTTTTTTAAACTCTATTTCGAGTCAGCCTGCTACTGTCTTTGTGAGATCGTCAATTTGTGTGTGTGATAGCAGATACCGCATCTGCCTTGTATCCCCTGCATCACGATCATGTGATCGAGCTTTGATTGTTTATTAACTTGAGCAGATTTCTGTATAGATTGCCTGTCAGATATTCGCCCTGGAAGGGCGTGCGCAGGTACTGGTAGACTGCTTCACGCGTGCAGACCACGTGAGGTGGCTGTGGACGCCGACAGGAGGTGCGCTCAGTACCACTGCACGCCGCCGCCGCCGCTTCTCAGGCTGTCGCCAGTGTTGAGCGGCCAGGCAGTCGACGCGACGCGGGCCCCGGGGTGAGCGGCTGGGGCAGCGTGCGGGGGTCGCGATGTGCGAGAAACTTCTTCAGTTGTGTTTCAGCGATCTGTGACGGTGTAATTACGCGTTTCCTTACACGATCGGAATGCAAAAAGCGACGGAATTATTTAAATATTAAAATGTTCAAATGTGTGTGAATTCCTAAGGGACCGAACTACTCAGAACATCGACCCCTAGACTTACACACTGATCAAACTAACTCACGCGAAGAACAACACATGCCCGAGGGAGTACTCGAACCTCCGGCGGGAGTTTAAATATTCTACACACACTGCAATCGATTTCCTGACAAACTGTACTCATACACCACCTTGTACCCCGTAAAGTTCTTTAAATAAACAATATTCCACATGCTGTCTAAATTGCTTACACAATATTTCATACATTGCAATAGATCCATCAATATTTACAGGAGGAGGACGGAGGCAAGGAAAATTGAAGGATATCGATTTAAGTAATTAATTAGTCAATCAAATTGGTTCAGTGGTATGGGAATCTATTTGAATAACCTGAAGCAGTTCGTGAATACCGAAAGTGACTCAACTGAACTATTTATCGCCAATTTTTCAATCAATTTAATTGTACTGTATGTTAACCGGGGACCTAGAAACGACGGAGAGGCTCCGTCCCCGCCGCAGCCGCAGTGGTCCACAAACCCACGACGACTACCGCAGTCCACTTCACCCCTCCGCCGTCCTACACCGAACCCAGGGTTACTGTGCGGTTCGGTCCCCCGTGCACGCCCCAGGGAACGTGTCACACTAGACGAGTGTAACCCCTATGTTTGCGTGGTAGAGTAATGGTGGTGTACGCGTACGTGGAGAACTTGATTGCATAGCAATCGCCGACATAGTGCAGCTGAGGCGGAATAAGGGGAACCAGCCCGCATTCGCCGAGGCAGATGAAAAACCGCCTAAAAACCATCCACGGACTGGCCGGTTCACCGGACCTCGACACAAATCCGCCGGGCGTATTGGTACCGGGGACCAGGCGATCCTTCCCGCCCGGAAAGCCGTGCGTTTGACCGCACGGCCAACGGGTCAGGCATCAATTTAGTTAATTAGTTAATTAAAATGAAGGGCAAGTATGTCGATGGTGGAGTGTAATTCGTGGAAAGAAACCCAGCGCCACTTCTGATATCAAATTATGTTCCATGCGAAGCAGCAGATACGGGCAGTATGATCACTTCTACATCTGCATGGCTACTCTGCAAGTCACACTTAAGTGCATGGCAGACAGCTCATTGAACCACGTTCACATTCACTCTCTGTCATTCCCCTCTTGAACAGCTCCCACGGAAAGATATAGCGGTCCGGTTTTTCCTCGCGGATAAGGCATGTAGAACAATTTTACAAGGTTTCCTGTCCCTACTACACTCATTAATCATTTCAATCTCCGAGATAAGTTGCAGTCACCAGCTAATACTAATTTCAGAACGCAGTTGCACAGGAGTAAATTAATAGTAAATTTACTTTCACAAGCTGTTGTGTAATAGATTCCTTGATATGGTGGTAATTACGCCCACGTGACTTTTTTAGGTGAGCATTTTTACTAGGTGAGCATCAGTGATTTATTTCATGGTAGTAAGGTTTCATTCAGCCTGACTCATTGTTTTATCCTGCTCATTAGATATTTCATCTTTGCATACCGAATGTCTAAGAATGAAATTCTGCATTTATATACAAGGCGTCTACATACGGCAACAAGCGATTGTCCTTACAAATCTCAATTTCGGGGTCACAGGCAGAACAATAGTTACACAATATAAATCTGTGAAGACTGCCTTTGCTAGTTGTCCTCTGTAGAAACGCGTTATCGTTGTGTTTGGGTTGTAATATTCTGCGCTAATGCCTGATGTAAATAACTACGAAAATCCTTCTTAGTGGATAGAGCTCATAACAATATATGAACTCATTGAACCTGATCATCATTAAGAAAAAAAAGCATCAGGATACGGTGATATACGAAAAAGTATGCGTGATAAGCTAAAGAATAACATTAAAATTGACTTAATTGGCAATGGAACAGCATCTTCCAAGGAAACCCAAAAGAAATCACTCCAAATGTTACTGGGTAAAGCTCTTTCAGAGATATTCGTAAGAGTTATGCAACGCACAACACAACACGATTGTATCAAAATTATTCGGGGTTGATGGAAATTGAAATAATACAGAGATTTAGATGACGATACTCCATACCAGCAACCACGTTTAATTTTTGTGGCACGAAGAAACTGCACGTATCTCTTGTCAACACACTTTAAAATCTATTACACATCTATAGACTCCATGTTATTTGGAAGTGACCGAAGAGTTTTAGCTGGTACGCAATGAAGTCTACAACGTGAGTTGCATCTGTTACCGAAAGCAGAGCCTTACTGTAACGCCACAGTCGTGTAACTGCTGGAATGGCTACCACTTCACAGATGTCAGAAAACGGCAGTATCGCAATGCAAGAATGGTCACAGGGATTATCCGTATGTCATCGACCAGGGAAAAGGATAAAGAGCAATTTGCGATACTACTAAATACACAGTTTTGACCAGTGACAGAATGTTATTGGCATCTTGTCACGTCACCTCTCGTAGTACACTTAGAATTTAAATGCTCTATGCCGTTGTTCGACTTCACATTTTTGCTGAAGTTGAAATAAATCGTTTTGTCTGCGCAATGTGTTAGGAACAATAGTGTTCTGTGGTAAAAATAAAAATTTGTACCGCTGTGCAGCTTTCTTCGCTGTACTCGATTCGCCTTTTCTGTCTCGTACTAATAATCTACGACTGAAGACCGTATTTGTAACTGATTTTGTCATTCACTTCTTAATATAATACCTGTAATGAAAACTCCGTATTCAACGCAACAACAAATGTCTGGCAATCTTTTGGGCTGATGATGAAAGGTGTAGTCTGACGCACAGTCGCCTTCCTAATTACATCGCTGGTCGATATACGAGTAGACATACAGTATCTCAGCTCCCACTTTATGCCATTAAACGTCTGTCACACTTTGAGAATAATGCAATACACTATATATATACCGTCAAATATTTAGTAAGCAGGTCACACAAATTAAAGCAACAATGTTTTTTAACTGTGTGACGAGCTACCAAGAAGTGCTGCAATGTACAAAACGGACTTAAAAGTTTATCATATGAATTCCAGTTACCAATTAGGTGACCGGAACTTGCATCTGCATCCGAAAACAAACCTTTAGTTTACCAATAGCAACTTTCTATACACATAGTCAAAGAGAAGCATCTACGTTGTGACGACTGCAAATACAGGGTGTCCATTGATCGTGACTGGGCCAAATATTTCACGAAATAAGCGTCAAACGAAAAAACTACGAAGAACGAAACTAGTCTAGCTTGAAGGAGAAAAACAGATGGCGCTATGGTTGGCCCGCTAGATAGCGCTGCCATAGGTCAAACGGATATCAACTGCGCTTTTTAAAATAGGAAGCCCCATTTTTAATACATATTCGTGTAATACGAAAAGAAATATGAATGTTTTAGTTGGACCACTTTTTCGCTTTGTGATGGATGGCACTGTAATAGCCACAAACGTATAAGTGCGCGGTATCACGTAATATTCAGCCAGTGCGGACGGTATTTGCTTTGTAATACGTTACCCGTGTTAAAATGGACCCTTTACCAATTGCGGAAAAGGTCTATATCGGGTTGATGTATGGCTATTCTGATGAAAATGCCCAAAGGGCGTGTGCTATGTATACTGCTCGGTATCCTGGACGACATCATCCAAGTGTCCGGACCGTTCGCCGGATAGTTACGTTATTTAAGGAAGCATGTGTTCAGCCACATGTGAAACGTCAACCACGACCTGCAACAAATGTTGGTGCCCAAATAGGTGGTTTAGCTGTTGTCGCGGCTAATCTGCACATCAGTAGCAGACAAACTGCGCGAGAATCGGGAATCTCAAAAACATCGGTTTTAAGAATGCTACATCAACATTGATTGCACCCGTACCATATTACTGTGCACCAGGAATTGCATGGTGACGACTTTGAACGTCGTGTTCAGCTCTGTCACTAGGCACAAGAGGAATTACAGGACGAAGACAGATTTTTTGCTCGCCTTCTATTTAGCGACGAAGCGTCATTCACCAACAGCGGTAACGTAAACCGGCATAATATGCACTATTGGGCAACAAAAATCTATGATGGCTGCGACAAGTGGAACATCAGCGACCTTGGCATGTTAATGTATGGTGCGGTATTATGGGAGGAAGGATAATTGGCCACCATTATATCGATGGCAATCTAAATGGTGCAAATGTATGCTGATTTCCTACGTAATATTCCACCGATGTTAGTACAAGATGTTTCACTGCATGACAGAATGCCGATGTACTTCCAACATGATGGACGTCCGGCACATAGCTCGCCTGCGGTTGAAACGCTATTGAATAGCATATTTCATGACAGGTGGATTGGTCGTCGAAGCACCATACCATGTCCCGCACGTTCACCGGATCTGACGCCCCCGGATTTCTTTCTGTGGGGAAAGTTGAAGGATATTTGCTATCGTGATCCACCGACAACGCCTGACAACATGCGTCAGCGCATTGTCAATGCATGTGCGAACATTACGGAAGGCGAAGTACTCGCTGTCGAGAGGAATGTCGTTACACGTATTGCCAAATGCATTGAGGTTGACGGACATAATTTTGAGGATTTATTGCATTAATTTGGTGTTTACAGGTAATCACACTGTAACAACATGCGTTCTCAGAATTGATAGGTTCACAAAGGTACGTGTATCACATTTGATCAACAGAAATAAAATGTTCTGTATTTTACTTTAAACAACCTACCTGTTACCAACTATTTATCTACAATTGTGAGCTATATGTTTGTGACTATTACAGCGGCATCTATCACAAAGCGAAAATGTGGTCCAACTAAAACATTCATATTTCTTTACGTACTACACGAATATGTAGTAATAATGGGGTTCCTATTTTTAAAAAAACGCAGTTTATATCCGTTTTACCTATGGCAGCGCCATCTAGGGGCCAACCATAGCGCCATCTGGTTCCCCCCTTCAAGCTAGAAAAGTTCCGTTCTTTGTAGTTTTTTCGTTTGTCGCTTATTTCGTGAGATATTTGGCCAGGTCACGATCAATGGACCACCCTGCATATAACTCGTGTTGTAAGAAGAATAACAGGGTGACAGCAAGCCTCTTGGGTCGTACCTGTTGTTGTTGTTGTTGTTGTTGTTGTTGTAGTCTTCAGTCCTGAGACTGATTTGATGCAGCTCTCCATGCTACTCTATCCTGTGAAAGCTTCTTCATCTCCCAGTACTTACTGCAAACATCCTTCTGAATCTGCTTAGTGTATTCATCTCTTGGCCTCCCTCTACGATTTTTACCCTCCACACTGCCCTGCAATGCTAAATTTGTGATCCCCTGATGCCTCAGAACATGTCCTACCAACCGATCCCTTCTTCTAGTCAAGTTGTGCCACAAGCTCCTCTTCTCTCCAATTCTATTCAATACCTCCTCATTAGTTATGTGATCTTCCCATCTAATCTTCAGCATTCTTCTGTAGCACCACATTTCGAAAGCTTCTATTCTCTTCTTGTCCAAACTATTTATCGTCCATGTTTCACTTCCATACATGGCTGCATTCCATACAAAAGCTTTCAGAAATGACTTCCTGACACTTAAATCTATACACGATGTTAACAAATTTCTCTTCTTCAGAAACGATTTCCTTGCCATTGCCAGTCTACATTTTATATCCTCTCTACTTCGACCATCATCAGTTATTTTGCTCCCCAAATAGCAAAACTCCTTTACTACTTTAAGTGTCTCATTTCCTAATCTAATTCCCGCAGCATCACCCGACTTAATTCGACTACATTCCATTATCCTCGTTTTGCTTTTGTTGATGTTCATCTTTCACCCTCCTTTCAAGACACCTATTAGCACTGATGTGTCCCGCGCCCCAAAAGGTGGAGCTAAGACTTCCTGAAAAACTCACAAGCCCGAAAAGAGTTTTTAAGAGCGGCTCTCGTGCTGTGAGATAAGCTCTATCACTTCAGTGAGCAATATCGACAGCTTCTTCTCGGTGTCAGTGAGCGCACGATTTCGCACCGCCGCTGTTACAGCCTCTGCTGAAATCGCAGTATTGCTAATCAACGACACACTCCCCTTCCACCAACTGTGCATTGATGCGAACTTTCCTAGGGATTGTCACCGCAGAAAAATTGTCCTGAGTTATAGAGACCACACCGGAAGCTTTTATTACTGGTGACGTTATGCAGGAGTTTTGTATTCACGCCTGTTTAGAAATGTATAACACATAAAAAACCAGACTTAATTATGCACGAGGTGCTGATGACATCGGTCCTTAAATTACACGCTATAGACCGATCTGCATCATTAAAGGGAACGTGTTTCTGCATTAAAACTACTTACAAGTGAACAAAGAAATTAACTAACCGAGTATTTCAACGGCGGAAACTTCGTTGTCCCGTGAGGCAGCTCATTCGCAATCTGTTGAAAATCAGATAAGAAAACCTCCCAGTTGGCGTGCTGCTTAGCGCAGTACACTCGACAAAGGTTTCCTAAATCCTTAATCACGCGCGCGGACGGATTCGAAGACGGGTGGAAGGCTGAAATGAAAATCGTCTTTATACCGCGTCGTCCCAATGTTTCAACCCATTTCTTCGCCCTGAATTGCGGCCCATTGTCGGTAATGATACTCTCAACTTTATCTACTTGCGATAAGAAGTCCCTGCAGATTGCCTTTGATACCGTCGCTACTGTTGCCTTACGTAACGGGGTGAACGTAACGTATTTTGACGTAAGCTCGACCGCAACGAGCACATAGCAATAACCACGACTGGTCCCTGGTAATGGACCGAGAAGATCCGCGGCCCCTAACTGTTTCAGTCTTTGTGGGATCATTGGATACAAGGGAGCTCGGGAATTCTGGTTGTTGTGCTTGGACTTTTGGCACAACTAGCAGACGGAGAGCACCTTCCTGATGCGCCTCTCAATATTCCTAAAATGGCACAGCGTTTTTAATTTTAGATAGCACTTCCTGGGGCCGAAATATGCATAGCTCAGGTGCGTGTACCATATTATTTTATTGATCGTCTCTTCGGGGATGCACAAAACCCAAGGCGCATCCTCGATTTCCCTAGGGTAGAGAAGTATGTTTTTTCTTACGATATAAAATTGCCGAATTCTGACCTGTTCTTTATCTCTCCATTGTTTCTTAATCTTTCGCAAGACTGGGTCCTTATCCTGTTCTCTTGCAATATCTTGCATGGACGCCGTTACGAAATTCTCGAACGCAACCTTCCTCATGTAGAAGATGCTAAAATTACTTTCCTCGAGATCGTCTTGTACAGCGGCGGTTAATCCGATAGGGGATCTGGACAGTGCGTCGGCGATAATATTAGTCGAACCCGGAATGTGTACGATCGAGAATTCGTATTGTTGCACATAAAGTACCCATCTTCCTAATCTCCCGTGGTGTAATTTGGCTGTTAGCAGGAATTTTAGCGCTTTATGGTCAGTGTAGACGCGAGTTTTTCTCCCAAACAGGAAATACCTGAACTTCTCAACCGCCCAACAACAGCCAATGCCCCTAGTTCTGTTACCGAGTAGTTCCTTTCGCATTTCGACAGGGTTCTGCTGGCGAAACCGATTTTCCGTCTTTCGGTGCCACCCTCGGACTCGAACTCCTGGAACATTACTACACCCAATCCTGTTTTCGCTGAGTCTGTAGCTATACAGAAGTCTCTGCTGAGGTCCGGATGCGATAGTATGGGAGCTTCTACTAAAGCAGCCTTTAGCTTTTGGAACTGTCTCAGCTGTCTCTTCCCACACCCAAAGTGTTTTCTTTCCCGTAAGGGCACAGAGACGAGGGGTAGCCAGACAATCTAGGTTTATGAATTTTTTGTAAAAACTGCATAAACCTAGAAAGCCTCTAAATTGCTTTCTGGTGGTGGGGGTGGCGAACTGTTCAATTGCCTCTAATTTCTCCGGGTCGGGATAGACCCCTTCGGCCGAGATTATGTGGCCTAAAAACTTTACCTGAGACCTTCCAAAGCATGATTTTTCTAAATTTACCGTGACACCGTATGCTTTGAAAGTACTCAATAGGCTCCCCAGTTCTTCATTATGTTTCTCCCACGAGGCTTCGGCGATAATGATGTCATCCACGTATGTCGTGATCCGATCCTTTAGGGTGTAATGCAGGATCGTATCTAGGCTTCTGATGAATGCAGCCGAGGATACATTCAACCCGAACGGCAGTCTTTTGTATTGGAAGCTACGTCCGAAGGCCAGGAACGCTGTGTATTGCCGACAGGAAGGTTTTAGTTAGAGCTGCCAAAAACTACTACGCAGGACGATCGAAGAGAATACGGTGACGCCATAAAATTTCTGTAATAATTCTTCTGATTTTTCTGGCCTATCGGTTTCGGGTTCAATGATCGTGTTCATCTGGCGTGTATCCAGAACCAACTGAATCCAACCGTCCCTCTTTGTCACTATATGTATGGGGCTAGAGTATGACCATGTAGCGCTACAGTCTGGAACCGCACGACCGCTACGGTCGCGTGCTCGATTACATCGTTGTCTAACATAGTTTGCAGCTCACGAGTGACCTTTTGTTCCATCGCCAATGGAATGGGGTTTGGAGTAACTCTAAACTTTCGATGTTCCTTTGAGAGGCACCCACATGCCTTGCTCATACTGTGGCATCAAGCAGTCAGGCCTGCAAGATGAGTGGTCTGCCAAGCGAGTGGATTCATTCTTATTTATCGAGTAACATGAACTCTAGTACTCACACTTAAGTTACAAGTTATCCTCCTATATGATTAATACGCAACGGAAAAACGCTTCTGACTATCAGTAATTTACAGAATTCTGACTGTACACTACGCACTGGCAATACCACATTTTCTTTTTGTCTTTTATTTAACGGCTTTTGTCAACACGTGGCCACCACACTGAATATGAATGGCGCACACATTATAAATTCGGGACATTATGAAAACATACAATTCGAAGGAAAAGTCCACCAATCTTTTTCTTTTGACTATCTTATTTATTCCGATAAAATCTCTAACCTAAACACACAAATTCTATAACCTACAACAATAACACATGAGAAATTCCGCCCAGTGGGCATGGCTTTACATTGGTGAATTTCTATATTATGGTCTCGTTATTACTTAACGCTACAGTGCACTTTCTGGATAGGATGGTGGATCTTTTATTATATCTCACACTTCGACTCTCACAATCATCATCAAGAAACTTTCCTCCAGATTGAGCGATACAGAAGGAACAAGCATAACACACTAATCTTTTGAAACTACTTTGCTACTCTCCCATGCAAACCCCACATACCCAAATTACATGACATACATCACACTGCAATAAGAAATACAAAACACTAAATAGTCACAACACTATCACTTTCAGCTTTCCCACTTCAATTAATATTTACCCCAGTTTCACACGACACTGCCCCACTTCGTAATTCTACTTTCCTACTATGAACTCTGGAGATATATGCACGTCTTACTGTGCAAGTGGCGTTGCTAGATAGACGGCCGACTCACCTTGCTTCTCTCTCAGAGTTTGAATCTAGCGTCACACGGAATCATATCATGCAAAGTAATATTAAGAACATATTCATCACACACGCGAGCCCTCAACTGATACCATGGACGAGTACTTCTCTTTATCCTTTGTCTCATACACAGATTGAGACTCACACAGTACTCGCCACGTGGAAGTACTCGTCTCTAATTTCAAGTCCTGCACACGCCATTTCTTAAATATTTCAACTTATGATACACACACTATTTCTTAAATATTTCAACTTATTGTACACACGCTAGTAATTCAGCTTAACTTAATCACACGGAAGTATTTCAACTTATTGGTACACGTGGTTTCATTGTGACCGTTGGTCACTTCCGAAGATTACTACGATCCCATTAATATTACCTGCCTGACATTTAATTCTCCCCACAAAAGTTCCTGAAATAGAGAAATTATTATTTCAAACTACTCTTAAATATTCCACATGCATACCATGTCTCCACTCTTTCGTCATTACGGAGCACAACTAAAACAGGTCTTAACAGCACAAGATAAAGCGGCAGAGTGCTGAAACATGGCCGTTCTCTAGGTCCTCTCACACCTCTGTCGAAGTGGGGGGAGCACCTTGCTACCGTATTGGTCAGCCACATTTCAGGCGCTCAAAGCTCAATTAAATTTCATCTCTTTGGTCCCACCAAAGGTGGCCAAAGGATCGTCTCAAAGATGATGATATATTCACATTCACTCTCTGCGGTTAGCAGACGACCATACATTCATTCATTTCACAGATCTCACCAAACTGGATGTAGGGATTTACTTTGTGCGAGTGCACATGTGATCAGTTAAATAAATAAATTGTTATTCTTTCCCACACTGGTATCCGGCTTCGCTGTATTAATTGAGATTGAGTTATTTTACAAAAAAAATGTGTTGTTCTGACAAAAATAATGAAGTATGTTGTACCTATTTTCAATGTCGGGCGGTACTGTACACTTTCACCTTCACTTGGAACTCGTACTGGAGGTTTCGTATAGTCCCTGGTTTCGGCCAAAAAACTTCTAAGTTGTCCTTTAGAATGTTCCTCAGATCTTCTCGTTCAGCCGGCCGGAGTGGCCGCGCGGTTCTAGTCGCTACAGTCTGGAACCGCACGACCGCTACGGTCGCAGGTTCGAATCCTGCCTCGGGCATGGATGTGTGTGATGACCTTAAGTTACTTAGTTTTAAGTAGTTCCAAGTTCTAGGGGACTCATGACCTCAGATGTTAAGTCCCATAGTGCTCAGATCCATTCCAACCATTTTTGAATCTTCTCGTTCCTTTATGGCTATATTCCCGCATGCCTTGACGTTGCCGTCTATCACCTGTGCTAGTTCATCCTTTACATGAACTGCCTCTTCTAGCCACCTCAGAACGCGTTGTTCGTGTTCTTCTTCCTCACCATTTCTGCCTCCTTGCTCTACAATATGTAGTCGCAAACAGTTAGTAGGGAGCTGCGCCAGAATAGCCTGTTCTTCAAATCTGACCTGCCTTATCTTGCCCTTCTGGAAGGTGACCGTGCCGCTACCTATATCAATTACGGCCTGGTTCTCGTACAAGAAGTCCATGCCTATTACAATTTCGATCGCCAACTTGTAACCTCTCTACCGTAATTTTTAAAGGACAATATTATTTATGCATGCTAATGGACACTGTGCTAAGTGTAAGCTCCCCAGAGAAATTTTGAAAAGCACAATATTTAATAGAAATGGAGCCACGAAGCAATATCGTCCCCACAGAAATATTTAAATAAAAAATATAATAATAAATGGGAGCCAAGTGTAACCTCCCGCAATGAAATCTACTGACAATGACAATTAAACAAAAATTAGCAATCTGACCCAAATATACGTTCCTCACAAAAAAATGAAAGTCAATTCAGTGATAAGAAAATCTCAGTGATAATGATAACTCAATTAAACCGAAATACCGGTCTTTGGCCCTGTGGTGGTGGTGGTTAGAGATTAACGTCCCGTCGACAACGAGGTCATTAGAGACGGAGCTCATGCTCGGGTTAGGGAAGGATTGGGAAGGAAATCGGCCGTGCCCTTTCAAAGGAACCATCCCGGCATTTGCCTGAAGCGATTTAGGGAAATCACGGAAAACCTTAATCAGGATGGCTGGAGACGGGATTGAACCGTCGTCCTCCCGAATGCGAATCCAGTGTGCTAACCACTGCGCCACCTCGCTCGGTTTTGGCCCTGTGCAAAAATCATAATTAAATTCTTACCTCAGTATAACTGCATGTCAAATTTCTGCTCTTATTGTTGCCCACGGCTTGGAGCAACTGCATTGCAAATAATATTTTTTTTTTTTTTAATTTAACTGAAACTTTTCTTTAAGGGAAATGGAAGGAAATCGTTGGTTCAATTAAATGATTTTTTTGTTAAAAATTGCTTTGAAATCAAAATTATTATTGGGGCACTTGTTCAAAATTAATTACAATAAATAAACTTTACGTTATCTGATGGTTACTTACATTAACAATATACCTCATTCAGCATCTTGACCAGAATGCCATGTCGACGCTCGCCGACTGCGTCCCGCTCGTGACCGTGACAGGACTAGACCACTACTGCCGACAGACTACATCACACAACTGCACTGGGCTGCTAGTACTGACCGACTGCTCTGCAAGACGACTACTAGCGTACTCCTCCCAACACTCGCGCGGTCAAGCGCAGACTAACTACGATAAATGGCTCTCTGGTCAAAGATTTTATCATGCTTCACCATCGCTGCTACGTTACATACGTGTTTCATAACCCTGCACTGGGGGGGCAAGAATTTGGCAGCGATGGTGAGTCATTTGGACTTGCCATCGCAAGAAATTTTTACAATTTACAGAATATTCAAATGTAGTACATAAATTAAGTGTGGTGCACACGCACTGAGTACAAAATATGTCAGACAAATACAAAATGAGAGTACAAAACATAGTAGCAAATCAGAAAACTGTATATACAAATTATTTAACAGATGACAGAGTGCACACGCACTGAAAAAATTCTTTAGCATTTTCAGAACAAACAAACAGAATGGCAGAAAATCATGTTAAGTGACATGAGTGTACTCGCACTGGAGTTGAGAACATATTAGCAAATGACGAAATGTATATACAATGAGTAACAAATGACATAAGTGCATACGCACTGAAGTATTGAACATACAGAATGAGTACAAATCATATTGAAAAATGAGAAAAGTGCACAGGCACTGAAGTTCAGTAGACAACATATTAACACCTAACATAAGTACACATGCACTGTAGTTCAGAACATATCATTAAAATAAAAATGTATATACAATATAAAAGACAAGAGTGTACATACACTGTACTTCAGAACAAATCGAAAAAATGTCTTTAGCATTTTCGCAATAAACAAACATAATGGCAAAAAAAATCATATCAACAAGTGACATAAGTGTACTCGCACTGGAGTTCAGCAAATCGAAAAAAATATATAGCCATGAACATACATGATGTTAGCAAAATATGATTTTCATTATTAGGATAGGAAAGGGAAGGATTGCATCATGGTTGTAGCACTTTAGATTGCACACAGCTGTTCTGAAAGTCCATATCTTTCCACAGAAGTACAACACCAAGTGACACAATTTGAAGTTCTTTTCCCATCAGAATTTATCAGCGTAGCGAAGACACTGAACTGTCGTAGTAATGTTCCATGTTTTCATTTTGGCAGTACATTAGGTACACCAAACAGTGGGACCATAATAACGTCTTCATCGCTCACGGTGGTGGACAGCATGTCGTGTCAACACCACGCTCTTACAAGGCACACCAACGTAGAATTAGTGCAAAAACCAAATATAGTGCTCCATGATCATGAGGATGGACAGGACAAATCGACATTGCAGTAATTCAGGGTAGTTAGCTCATAAGGTGATGGACATTAAGTTACATAATATTGAGAATTACAGTAGTAGTTTGCGGCATTCATAGCCCAGTTATTGAACATTTCTGTACCATGTATGTAGTATTACAGAAAAATGTTCATTAATTGTTTTACATAGAATCAGTAGCCTTCTTTTCCTAGTTACAAAGCATTATTAAATAATCGCATTCTTTTCCAGTTACAAAGTATAGCATAGTTAATTAATCATTTGTCATTTCAATATAGTAAGAATCATTAGCTTTTTCCTAATTACAAAGCATTATTAAACAATCACATTCCTTTCCAGTTACAAAGTATCAACATTGAAAACAAGAGCTAATTAATGGCATAATTAATAACAATTCATTGAGTGACATTAATTATTGGCACTCAGTGGCCAGCAAGTATTGAATAGAATGAAAACATAGTTAATCATTCAGTATAATTCAGATCATTACGAAGTCATTATTAAAAATCAGTTAATTACAGTCATAGCATTAATAATCATGGCCATTATAAGTAGTCTCATTACAATAAACAGTGGCAATCCTTGGCCAGTTACAAAGCATTATTTTATATATATTTTTTTTTATTGTATCATTAAGAAGTCATTACTGAAGTGACATACTATTCAGAGCTAATCAGCATTACTGAGAACTTTCTCAAACTGGTATCACTATTTGGGACTGGTAATACATTTTTTTGTTAGCAATGCATTGCGTTGGGATCGATAATTAATTGCTGAGGCATAACACTATTTGCTTTTGACCTATTGCTGCAAATAGCTCATTCGTCAGGAGTCAGCTGTAGCAAGGTTATGTAACAAGGCAGTACATGTGATCACATTTATAAATGATAAACACAAATGGGTAAAACATAAAAATGCAAGTACTAGAACAGGTATAATAAGTAACAGGTTTAGTAAGTATCATGAAAAACTTCTCCTGAAAAAAATACAAAATGAATTATTGAGTTGAAAGAAGAAACGCACACTATGCTGAAAAGTAGTGAACTTCGAATTAACAGGTAGTGAAATGTGTATAAAAATGTGTTCCATAGCTGTCCTTTCCAAAACATTCCGTCATCCTACTATGCAATATAACACCTGCTGTCAAAACAAACTGCAACAAATACTTAAATAACTACATAGCATAAATACATAACTTCAACATTATCCTCATCTGTAAAGAAAAAACTTCATTATCAATCACTTCATTATCCATATTATCATAACTTCATTATTATCATCACCTGTAAAGAAAAACTTCATTATTCATAACAGCATATTCTTCATCATTATTCATCAGCATTCATTATCATCTGCAAAAAAAAAATCGCTTCATTACTCATTACACAACTAATCCTTATCTCTAGCATATTTCATCACTAAAACTAAGATGTGTAGTTCTGTCTGACAGCCTGCATCAATCACCTTGTATTCTGAAAGAAAAAAATTAGTTAAGACTGCTATTCTACGATGAGTATAGTATATTCTTGTTAATGCTTGTTAATCCTGATCCATTTACTCTTCCTCATAAAGTTATTGCATCTTCTTTCGTTTATTCCGTAGGTGAAATTCCCATTTCTGTTGAATTTATTTCTTACACGCATCATTTCTTTCTGAAATTGATGAACAAAGATTAATGTCTTGCTTTTAAATCATATACCCACTAAATAATGACTGGTTTATGGTAACATAATTAACCATACAGCATAACATGACAGAAAACGTACTATGTCAAAGACATTGACAGTGTTCAGATGCAAAAGTGTACACAGAATAATACAATGCAGCAGCAAAAAACGTAAAACAGTCGCGATCTTGAGATGTCATAGGGCAACAAAAATGTCAAAATCAACTGGTGTGTGTTATATCTTAACTATTTCACAGTACATACAAACAAAACTGGAGTACAATCATATACACACAAAAAAATGGAAAATGTGCTCGGTCTGATGTGTAACGACAAGAAAAACGACCTGCTAACCTTACCTTGCCGGGCACTTGTCAAGAAAAAAAAAAAAAAAACGATAATCATCAGCAATTAGTCATGTGAATATAATTGCATAAGTGGTCATAAAAAAATTTGTAAATGGCATCATAGTGTGTCGAATCATAAAGTGTCTTTATTCAATAAACGGTTTAATATTTGACCAATGGTGGTTGCCTTTCGATTTTCTGGTTCTCAAAGTTTCGACGTGTACAACATTGGGATGAGGAATGCTGCGAATCCGATATTGACCTGCGTATAGAAGTTCAAATTTACTGCACTTACCTTTTAATTTACTGGATAAATAGTGTGTACGTACTAATATTTTCTGTCCAACGTGAAAGTCGCGGCGTGTACAAACCTGTTTTTGCTGTCTTCTCCGGCGCTCTGCGGCACGTTTGATGTTGTTCAGCGCAATGTTAATTATTTCATGGTGACGTAGGCGACGACATTTAGGGAAGTTTACTAATTCTTTAATTTTGTTTGGTGGTTCAACGTTTTTCAGTATAACAGACGGAGATAGCATAGTGGATTCATTTGGAATGGAATTAATTACGTCTTGGAATGAGAGTATGTGTGTATCCCAATCAATATGTCTTTTGTGGCAGTATATTCGGCACAGCTTACCAATTTCTTTCATTAAGCGTTCCCAAGGGTTCGAAGAAGCATGGTACATGGATATATAAATCGGAGAAATGTTTCTAGCTCGTAACATGCGTGTCCATATGCCAGAACGAAATTGAGATCCATTGTCAGAAATTACTTTCATCACAAGCCCTACATGAAATAGAAAATGTTTTACAAATGCTTTCGAAACACTTTTAGCAGTAGCTTTGCGTAATGGAGTGAAAGTAACAAATTTTGAAGTGAGCTCAACAGCGACAAAGATGTAGCAAAAACCTCTGTTAGTTCTCGGAATTGGACCTAAAATGTCTACAGCGGCCATGTGTCTTAATTTAACAGGTACAATGGGATATAAAGGAGGAATATGTGAAGTGGTGTCTGATTTAGCTTTCTGGCAAATTTTACAAGACGCTAAAACTCGTCGTATACGTTTTTCCATGTTAGTAAAATAAGTTCTGTCTCAGTATAAGAAGACATTTTCTTGCTCCGTAATGTGCGTAACTTAAATGAGTGTACCAGATTAATTTGTTAACCAGTTCGTAAGGAATGCATAATAACCAATTGTTGCTGTCAGGATGAGAGCGGCGAAACAGAATGTCATTGCGTACAGTGTAATGGTTTCTAATCGTAACATTATTCTTATCTTGCCAAAGGCGTTTAATTTCTTTCCACACGTTGTCTTTATTTTGCTCTTTTGCTATGTCCTGTAATGACGATGAAATAAAGTTTTCAAATACAACTTGCTGAATGTACATGACACTGAAATTTGCTTTGCAGAAGTTGGTTGCTACGTCTTGCTGATTGTTGCTCAGAGAACGCGATAGTGCGTCTGCTACAACATTTTGTGTGCCGGGAATGTGAACTATTGTAAAATTAAATTCCTGTAAATAAAGTTTCCATCTGCTTAATCTGTCGTGAGTGAATTTAGCCGAAAGTAAAAATTGTATCGCTCTGTGGTCTGTGTAAACGGTGGTATGTCTCCCATAAAGAAAGTGCCGAAATCTCGTAAAAGCCCATACAACACACAATGTTTCCAGTTCTGTAACGGAATAATTTCGTTCAGCAGGTGACAGAATGCGACTTGCAAATGCGATGTTTTTAATTACTATTGAGCCATCTTCTTCAATTTCCTGGAAAATGTGTACGCCTAAAGCCGTGTTAGAACTGTCGGTGGCAATGGAAAAATTTCTAGTAAGATCTGGGTGCGATAAAAGTGGAGCATTCAACAAAGCATGTTTCAGGTTCACAAATTCAGAATGTGCTTGCTTATCCCATGACCAAATAGTGTTTTTACCTGTTAATTGGCATAATCTGGGTGTGTCTAAAGCAGAGTGATGAATAAATTTACGAAAAAAGTTAATTAAGCCCAAAAAACTGCGTAATTGCTTCTTCGTCGTAGGAACAGTAATGTCACGTAGAGCTTGAAGTTTTTCCGGATCTGGCGCAATGCCTTCTGCTGAAATTACGTGTCCAAGAAATTTTATAGAAGTTTTGCCAAAGTGCGATTTACTAAGATTAACTGTAAGTCCTTGTGCACGAAAAGTTTGTAACAGTTGTTCAAGAATCAGATTGTGTTCAGACCAGTTAGCTTCTGCGATAATAATGTCGTCTACATACGTCGTAATTCTGTCTCTAAGTTCTGTCGGAAGTATTGTGTTCAAACCGCGAATAAAAGCTGCAGAAGAAATAGTTAAGCCGAACGGTAATTTGCAAAATTGATAACAGTCGCCAAAACAGAGAAAAGCTGTGTATTTTCTGCAGTTCGGATGCAGTTGAATTTGCCAAAATCCCGATTTCAAATCTAATGTGGAATAAATAGCTGTACCATGAAATTTCTGTAAAAGTTCCTCTAGTGTCTGTGGTCGATCTGTTTCATTAATAATAATGTCATTAATGTGACGTGAATCAAGTACGAGGCGAAGTGAGCCATCTTTTTTCTTAACAATATGTAGCGGGTTTATGTATGGACTAACTGCCGGTTCTATAATTCCTTGGTCAAGCATATCCTGCAATTCCTTTTTAACCTGTTCTCTATGAATATACGGAATGGGATAATGCTTTGCTATAAATGTGTCGTGCTGTTTGACTTGAAATTCATACATAAATCCGGACATAGTACCAGGAATGTTGTCGAAAACTGGAGCTTGCTGTAAAAGAATTTCGTGTAATTGCGTTCGTTCGTTGTATGTAGTTGCACTGCTCTCTTTAACCTTATCAGAAATCATCTGTATTACGTCGTAGTCAGCTTCGTCTGGAGTATTATAGTTGTGTACGTACGTATCCGTGAACAATGTGGGATTACAGTCTATGTTATGTGACGCGGAAATGACCTCTGTGCGATTAATCGATTAATTGTTTGCTCTTCCGCAGATAGTGAGTGCTGAAATTCTATAGCAAATTGTATATTTTCATCCTTCACCATTAAATAAGAATTCCGAAAATCAATAACTGCGTCGTGTTGTACCAGAAAATTCGTACCTAAAATTACATCTGTTGTCAATAAAGGAACAATCCAAAAATTTTAGTGGAAGGTATGACCTGCAATACAAAATGATAAATGGGTCTGTAATTTAACGTCTACTCCTTTACTCGGTACTGCTCCTTTCACTTTTGTTTTGCCTAATGGTAATGTCGGATACGTATTCTCTTTGTTGCACTCGTTGAAAGTCTCCTCATTTATTACTGATATAGGTGATCCGGAATCGATTACTGCTGAGAATTTCGATGAACCAATTTTAATTTCGATAACAGGATGTGAAATAGTTTTCTGAACAAATGGTCTTTCCTGCAAGAGAGTGTCTCTGATATCGTCAAAAGTAATTACATTTTCGTGAATAACATTCTGTGTGTCTAAAGTAGTACTTGTATTATTGGAAGATGCGACCTGTACAGTATCAAGTCAGATTCTATCTGATGTGTTACTATTTTCAGCTGGATGTTGTGGCATTTCTACTATTTGAACTGTTCTATTACTTCTTCCAGACGTATTACGTTCTGGATGGTACCTACTGTCGGGTTCATTCATGAGAATATGTTCTTGCGTATGATTTTGCTGTTGGTGTGACTGACTGTTATTATATGTACGCTGATAATTGTGCTCTTCGTTTTTACGTCTGTCGTGAAAGTCATTCCTATACGGTGCATTGCGATAGGAATTGAAATACTGTCTTCTTTGTACGTAGTTGTTTCCTTGCTGCCGTGCGTTACTATTTGTTGGACCAGGGACTATACGTCCACGCGGCGAAACATTAAAGTTAGGTTGACCTTGTGCACTACATTGTTGGTTAGGTATGCTAACCGGCTGACTTTCATGCTGTTGCGGTGGAAAACGTATATTGTTACCAAAATGTGCTTCCTGTTTCTGAAAATTTTGACGATATTGATAATCTGAATTTTGTCTGTGATTTAAGTTCTGGTAGTTGTCGTTCCTAAAGCGTCTGTTACTTTTCCTATTGAAATTACGTCCCTGATCATAATTACTGTAAGTTTGTTGACCTTGGTTATTATACGAGAAGTTTTTGTTTACAAAAGAATAATCAGATTGCTGCACTTCTAAAAGCTGCAACAGATCCCTGAACGCCGAAATGTTTTCTTTTTGCTGGCCCGTTAGAAGTGACACCCTTAATGACCGTGGTAATTTAGAGATGCATAATTGTATAAGTGCGGATTCACTGTACGGTTCACTCAGGTATTGGTTTTGTTGCACCATGTGCTCAAAAAATGGCGTCACACTGGGGAAATTGGAGTTCCCATAATTCGGTAAGCTAATTAGTTGATCTTTAATTCCGCGCTGTGTCGTCTTCGACCAGTACGCTGATAGAAAAGCATTCTGAAATTCCTCTACTGAGTAGCATTGCCTCGCGATCGGACTCATACGAGTTGCGGGTTCGCCTTCCAAAAAACTGCAAATAAATTCAAGTTTATGCGTTACAGGCCAAGTCGGTGGAAGAGCAAAGCTAAATTGTTGAATCCAATCCAGTGGGTGAATCTGCGTTCTATCGTTTTTAAATACTTTAAACTTTCTCACTGACAGAAAATGTTTGTAATCGAAATTATCATCTCTGTGTGATGGAACAGGTTCAGGATCGTAAGAGAATCTATTGAACTGTGGTTGTTCGGAGTCTAAGTCTCGTACTCTCTGTAGATTACTCAAATTATACGCGTTGCCCGAGTCTGACAAATGTTCGCAAAGTGGCGTTTGCTGTGATGTGTTATTAACTGAAATGCTTTTCATTTCTGTTACTTCTTGTTGTAAATTTGACAACTTCCTACGTAACGTGTTGTTAGACGAATCGATCTCATTAATTGTCTGCTGTAAATTTTGAAATTCAGGTGTTTGGTTAAATGAAACCGGTGCAGTATCGTCTGATTTATTGTCATTAGTATTTTCGATAACATCAATACGACTGGTCAATTCATCACATTTTTCAGTCAGTATTTTAACCTGATCATCGGTTTTAGAATCAGACGCATTAATCTGTTTTTGCAACTTACGTGTAGTTTCGTTCAGTTTTTTAACGTCAGCTTTGACGACATCGGAATCCTGTGTTAGTTCTAATTGTTCGAGTCTGTCGGTCACTGTTTGAAAATCAGTTATGTATGTGTCTGTTTTCGATTTAAGATCCGAAATTTCGTCACGTAATTCTGTGTTGGACTGTTTGATGGTATTAATTTCGTCGGACACTGTCGCAATATTATTGTCTACATACGTTTTTGCCTTCGCAAACATTTTACGTTTGTCTTCTTGTCTCTGAGCAGTGATTGTTTCCATTACTTGTCGTTTTACTTTGTTTTGATCCTGAATAAATTTGCGGAAACGCGCATCACTGTTTTGTATGTGGTGACTAAATCGCTCGTCAATTTGAATGTTCTGCTGTTCAAATTTTGCGTCAATCTTTTCATCCATTGTGCGCGAAAGTTCTGCTGTCATTGCTTTAAACTCGTCGCGTAATTGTGTAGCTTTTTCAGAGCATTGTTTAGCGACTCCGTTAATTTCGTCTCTAAGTGTTTCTGTTGCGGCTGTTTGCATTTCTCTTAATTCCTGAGCAACAGACCTAATTTCTTCGCTACTTTTTTTTGAACAAGCCTCAATTTCCACGCGCAACTGTTCCTTAGTGTCATGACACTGCGCGGCAACGGCTCTAATTTGTTCACTAAGCTGTCTGGAATTGTTGTCTAATTTTTCATTCTGTTGTCTGACCTGTTCACTAAGTTTGTCTTGTTTTTTATCTAGTTGTTTGATATCTACACTAAGTTGTTTGGAATTTACAGTAAGGTCGTTCTTAAACTGTAGCATTATTGCCATAAATTGATTCAAATCAAAAGTAGCAGTTGCATTCTCAGTGCTCTGTGATGGAGTACATGCAATTGTCACGCTCTGTGTGACCATTTGGTCATTCCGTAATTTGCAAAAAGATTTATCAGTCGAACGTACACTGTCAGTCATTATTTCGGAATTAGATAGATCCGTCCTACTTTCAGTACACTGACCATTTTCATTCGAAACATGTGTCTGTACGTTACTTGAATTTTCTAAATCAGGTGTGTTAAGCTCGGCAGCGCTCATTACAATAGACCGCTCCGCGTCATCAATTGTCGTCAAATTAACAGAAGAGACAATTGAGTTCGTTTGTTCATCATTAAGGTCTACATCATTATTAATGGTTGGAACGCACTGATTGTCAGTGAACGCAGGATTGTCACAATTACTACCGGTCACGTTGTTTAAGTCGATTGTTTCATTCGTATTCCTCGCGATACACTATTCAGTCTTTCGCAGCATTTTTACAATAGTCAATTATTCACAAAATAAATAAGCACAATGCAAAAGCAACACACAAATACAACAGAGCAACGAATTGCCGTTGACCTGTAGAAAGAAAGTCACAAGATTAGTAAAAGCGTTGCGCCAAATTCTAATTATATCTAAGCAAATAAGAGCAGATATCTGACTGTCTTTCAAAAGATTCTCAACGAAATACGATCCTGGACTGGGTGTCGCCAAGTGTAACCTCTCCACCGTAATTTTAAAAGGACAATATTATTTATGCATGCTAATGGACATTGTGCTAAGTGTAAGCTCCCCAGAGAAATTTTGAAAAGTACAATATTTAATAGAAATGGAGCCAAGAAGCAATATCGTCCCCACAGAAATATTTAAATAAAAAATATAATAATAAATGGGAGCCAAGTGTAACCTCCCGCAATGAAATCTACTGACAATGACAATTAAACAAAAATTAGCAATCTGACCCAAATATACGTTCCTCACAAAAAAAATGAAAGTCAATTCAGTGATAAGAAAATCTCAGTGATAATGACAACTCAATTAAACCGAAATACCGGTCTTTGGCCCTGTGCAAAAATCATAATTAAATTCTTACCTCAGTATAACTGCATGTCAAATTTCTGCTCTTATTGTTGCCCACGGCTTGGAGCAACTGCATTGCAAATAATATTTTTTTTTTTTTTAAATTTAACTGAAACTTTTCTTTAAGGGAAATGGAAGGAAATCGTTGGTTCAATTAAATGATTTTTTTGTTAAAAATTGCTTTGAAATCAAAATTATTATTGGGGCACTTGTTCAAAATTAATTACAATAAATAAACTTTACGTTATCTGATGGTTACCTACATTAACAATATACCTCATTCAGCATTTTGACCAGAATGCCATGTCGACGCTCGCCGACTGCGTCCCGCTCGTGACAGTGACAGGACTAGACCACTACTGCCGACAGACTACATCACACAACTGCACTGGGCTGCTACTACTGACCGACTGCTCTGCATGACGACTACTAGCGTACTCCTCCCAACACTCGCGCGGTCAAGCGCAGACTAACTACGATAAATGGCTCTCTGGTCAAAGATTTTATCATGCTTCACCATCGCTGCTACGTTACATACGTGTTTCAAACTTTGGGACCACAATGAAATTGCCTTCGAACTGGTAGCTCTGACAGGTAAATTCCAGTCGTACCTGTTGCGCTACTTCCATGCATTTTCCCGCGATTGCCCCCCGTATTTTAATCTTTTTCATTTTAAATGGTTCAAATGGCTCTGAGCACTATGGGAGTTAACTGCTGAGGTCATCAGTCCCCTAGAACTTAGAACTAATTAAACCTAACTAACCTAAGGACATGACACACATCCATGCCCGAGGCAGGATTCGAACCTGCGTCCGTAGCGGTCGCGCGGTTCCAGACTGAAGCGCCTAGAGCCGCTCGGCCACACTAGCCGGCTCATTTTAAGGGTAGGCCATGTTTGATCACCCTTGCACCCTTCGAAGGCTGCCTCTGAAATAGCTGAAAGCTGGCTTCCGCTATCTATGATTCCTTGCAAGGTTACTTTTCCAATCGCCATCCTTACTACCGGGTGTAGGTCATTCGTGGTGTTTTGTTCGTTTTCTTTAAGCAAATCTTCAAGAATTTCTTTCATGCACAAAGTGCACCAAGTTTGCAAAGAGAAGAATCATAGCCCTTTACCGATGCTTAATGACACAATAATTCACCTCCATCACACTTCATATATTGCCATAAACTAATGATTGATTTTAAAAGCAATTATCTCCTTTAATTAAAAACATGAAAAGCTTTGACATTTTTCAGGTTGAATAACATCGGGGAAAGTCTACAACCCTGTCTCACTCTCTTCCCAACCATTGCTTCTCGACTGTTATAAGTGCCATCTGGTTTCTGTACAAATTGTAAATAGCCTTTCTCTCCCTGTATTTTACCCCTGCCACCTCAGAATTTGAAAGAGTGTTCCAGTCAACGTTGTCAAAAGCTTTCTCTAAGTCTACAAATGCTAGAAACGTAGGTTTACCATTCCTTAATCTATTCTCTGAAATAAGTCGTAGGGTCAGTATTGCCTCACGTGTTCCAACATTTCTACGGAATCCAAACAGATCTTCCCCGAGATCAGCTTTTACCAGTCTTTCCATTCGTCTGTAAAGAATTCGTGTTAGTATTTGGCAGCCGTGGCTTATTAAAATGATAGTTCGGTTAATTTTCACATCTGTCAACACCTGCTTTCTTTGGGATTGGAATTATTATATTCTTCTTGAAGTCTTAGGATATTTCGCCTGTCTCATACATCTTGCTCACCAGATGGTAGAGTTTTGTTAGGCCTGGCTCTCCCAAGGTTGTCAGTAGCTCTAATGGAATGTTGTCTACTCCTGGGGCCTTGTTTCGACTTAGGTCTTTCAGTGCTCTGTCAAACTCTTCCGGCAGTATAATATCTCCTATTTCATCTTCATCTACATTCTCTTCCATTTCTATAATATTGCCCTCAAGAACATCGCCCTCGTATAGTTCCTCTACATACTCCTTCCACCTTACTGCTTTCCCTTCTTTGCTTAGAACTGAGCGCCTCAACATCCTAACATTTGTCCTCTAGCCATCCCTGCTTAGCCATTTTGCTCTTCCTGTCGATCTCATTTTTGACAGGTTTGTATTCCATTTTGCCTGCTTCATTTACTGCATTTTTGTATTTTCTCCTTTCGTCAATTAAATTCAATATCTCTTCTGTTACCCAAGGATTTCTATTAGCCCTCATCTTTTTACCTACGTGATCCTCTGCTGTCTTCACTATTTCATCTCTCAAAACTACCCATTCTTCTTCTACTGTATTTCTTTCCCCCATTCTTGTCAATCGTTCCCTAATGCACTCCCTGAAGCTCTCTGCAACGTCTGGTTCTTTCAGTTTATCGAGGTCCCATCTCCTCAAATTCCCACCTTTTTGCAGT
Source organism: Schistocerca serialis cubense (assembly GCF_023864345.2). Lineage (NCBI taxonomy): Eukaryota > Metazoa > Arthropoda > Insecta > Orthoptera > Acrididae > Schistocerca > Schistocerca serialis. The sequence goes on from NW_026048487.1 coordinate 3,030,253, forward strand.
TTCTTCAATTTTAGTCTACAGAGCCGGCCGCGGTAGTTGAGCGGTTCTCGGCGCTACAGTCCGGAACCACGCGATTGCTACGGTTGCAGGTTCGAATCCTGCCTCGGGCATCGATGTGTTCAGATGTTAAGTCCCATAGTGCTCAGAGCCATTTGAAGCATTTTTTTATTCTACAGATCATAATCAATAGATTCTGCAGATAGGAGGCTAAAATACGGAGAGCGAAAAGCTATTTACAACTGGTGCAGAAACCAGACGCCAGTTATAATGGGCATGAAAGGGAAGCAATGGTTGAGAAGGGAGTGAGACAGGGTTGTAGCCTGTCCTCGATGTTATTCAACCTATGGATAGAGCCGGTAGTAAAAGAAACCAGAAAAACATTTGGAGTAGTAATTAAAGTTCAGGAGGAAGAAATAAAAACCTTGAGATTTGCATATGAGATCCTCATTCTGCCAGAGACAGCTAAGGACTTGGAAGAACAGCTGAACGGAATTGACAGTGTCCTGATAGAAACATATAAGATGCATATCAACAAAAGCAAAACAAGTGTAATGGAAAGACAAATTAAGTGAGGTGATACTGAGGGAATTAGATTAAGAAACGAGACACTACATGAGTTTTGTTACTTGGGTGGCAAAATAACAGATGATCGCTGAAGTAGAAAGTATATAAAACGTAGACTGGCAATGGGAAGGAAAACGTTTCTGAAGAAGAGAAATTTATTAACAAAGAATGTATCTTTACTGTTAGGAAGTCTTTTCTGAAAGTGTTTGTATTTAGTGCAGCCATGCATGGAAGTGAAACATGGGCGATAGTTTACACAAGAAGAGAATAGAGGCTTTTTAAATGCGCTGCTACTGAATAATGCTGAAGAATGGATGGACAGATCATGTAACTAATGAGAAGGTGCTGAAGAGAACTTGGGAACGAAAGAAATTTGTGGCAAACCTAGCTAGAAGAAGGGATCGGGTGAGAGGACACACTCTGAAATATGAGGGGAGCATCAATTTAGTGTTGGAGGGAAGCGTGCAGGGTAAAAATCGTAGAGGGTTACCAAGAGATGAACACAGTAGTCAGATTGTCAGATTCTGAGGTATGTAGGTTACACCAGAGATGAAGAGGTTTGCAAGGGATAGAGTAGCATGGGGAGCCGCGTCAAACCAATTTTCGGCCTGAAGACTGCAACATCATCCTAGATAGCATTGTCTTTGCAGGGATGCACATGAGACTGCACGGCTGTAGCAGATGGCGTTTGCAGACCGAGGACAGCCCAGTCATCCAACCTCTGTGTTGTGGATCGTCGCGATGCCCAGAGAGGATCCGTAGCAGCGCAGACCAGTACTCGATGAAACTCAGATGATGCTCGTATGCCACTCCAAGAAGAGCACATTTCACGGGCTGTCGAACAAGAGCGAACTACCAGGGCAAGACAAGTCTCCCAGGCAAGTTGTGACATCTACAAGTTCAGCATGGTGGATACTTGAACGCGAACTCATGTATCTGTATCATCTTCAATATGTACAGAGCCTTACACCTTCTGATCATCCGTCACAGAACTTGTGCCGATGGTTTGTTGGACAAAGTGCCAATGCGTCGTATTTCTCTTCAGTTTTGATTACAGGCGAGGCAGCACTTGAAAGAGAAGCAATACAATCTTCACACAACCAACACATATGGCCCGTCACAACACCGAGGCTACAGTACAGATTAGGCATCACCATCAGTTTAATTTAATATGTGAGCTGGAATTGTAGGTGACCATCCGATAGATCATACATTCTCCGAGCAAGTCTTACAGGTGTTATGGGGACTTCATTCAGAACAGCCTCTTAGTGGAAGATGTAAAAATATATGACCCTTCCAGAATTGAATTGGAACCTGCGTTGTTCTTAGCCCGAGTTACATGCGCTACCCGTCGGGCCACAGGGCCCATGCTTGTTGTCATACCTCTGCTGAGTATCTTGCAAATCGGAAATGAGCACTAAGATTTGCCAATAATAATTTTATTGTGCTTTGAGTCGTATTCCATGACAGATAGTCGCAGTCTATTTGTAATATACGGATCCATTTGCAAAATTTCGGCAGTTCCTTAGCTTTGAACATTTTTAATGACGTTGCAGGGAGCAGGCAAAAGAATGTCCGTCTTGTACATATCACCGCTCTAAATGAGTAGAGCATAAACACGTCAATTTTCATAAGCTTTGCACTATCAGCGTTCACGAAATTTCTTTCTATTGTTACTTAAAATTTGTAAATGCATTTCACTTCACTTAATAGCTAAATTATTTGCAGAAAAAGTACTTAAAAAGCGGGCAACTACGGCTAACATTCCTGTTATAACACAGCCATAGCTTCGTCTTAGTTCTGGTCTGTGACGTCACTAGAGCGTCAGACAATAACAGTGTGTTTTCGATCACGTGACGGAATCTTGATATTTAGTTATTTTTAAGCTTTGATTACATAAAAAAGAGATGTTTTGTGAGAATATTGACTGTAAATGCGACTTGAATGTTGTAACAACTCCGAATAACAACAACGCGAACCATATTTTTAACATAGGAATACAGCCTGTTGTAAGTTTTTATTAATAACTCGAAAACGAAGGCTTTTCAGAAACACGTTTATATAATCGTTTTTGCTTGCTTTGCTGTGAGGAACCTGTTCCCCAATTTTGTGAAATTATTTTTGAAACACGCTATATTGCGATACTTCGTAGTAGATTAAAAAGTTTCATAGGTAGGATATGAGGTACTGCTGTAAGTACAGCTGTGAGAACCAGTCGAGAGTCGTGCTTGGGCAGCTCACTCGCTTTGCCTGCACGGGAGCTCAGCGTGTTCCGCCACAGGGCTGGCCACACGCGGTAATAAAAAAATGAAGTGTTCAGCAATCAACTTGGACAGCTGTAATGTGACATCCGCCCTGACCAGCTGCTGTGGGAAGAAAACGAGAGAAAAACAGAAGAAAAAAAATGGGAGACGCACTTGCCCGGAAAAGGCAAAGGTCCGCAGTTCGAGTCTCGATCCGGCACACAGTGTTAATCTGCCAAGAAGTTCCATATCAGCTCACATTCCTCTGCAGAGTGAAAATTTCATTCGGTGCTCTGTATTGTGTTTCATCATACATTTTCATCTACACATACGACGTGCTACAATTGCAGTTTTGCTATAATGATAGATATTGTTTCAAAAGACTACTTTACTGGGAAAAGTAACAGCATCTACAGCTACAAGAGCTGCATATTTCCTCCTGTATTCTGCCATATGGTCGATGATGTGACCCGAGCGAAGGTAGAATGGAGCCATAAGGTTTCCATGAATCAACAGAGTTCACAGGAGATAGCATCGACAAGTACAGAGTCAGCTCGACGGAGAGAAGCTTGTACAACGCAGCGCCTTCTGTACCAAGTGAAGGCTCTAACTTTGCACCGACATCGGATAAGCCATTTTTAATACTTTTCGTTTGAAATATTGGAGAAGTCGAGGGACGCCTTCCTTTGGATGCGGCAGAAAACACTAGACAGGAAATTTGTCGTGGGCTTATAAAAATTTATCTGATACGAGGCAACGTAACCTCAGCTCAAAAAGGCTGCACTGCGAGTAATGCGGAGGTTCTGTTAACTCCTAGCATTTATGTCGATAAGATGTATGGTTCGTTTTAGTCATTCTATCGGACGGTCAAGTAGGATGACGCAGGACGCATGGAACGGAAAACTCTCCCGCTATCCTGGGTTCTCCTTGTTCCCTCAGTCAATTACCAAGAGACAGAACAGACGGTAGCATTCCACACTGTCTATACAATCAGTTAATGAAGGTATCAAGAGGCTCTAATTTTACATCCAGTAGAGAGCATGAAATCTGCGAGCAAAGAAATACGTGGAAAACAAAGCAAGAAGAAGAAACAGGATGGCGGGACACGTGTTAAGACATAAGGGATTATCCTCCGTTGTACTCGATATAAAAGGTAAAGTTAAAGCGGAAGATGCAGACTGGAATACATCAAGTAACTGAGGACGTAGCTAGCAAGTGGTACTCTGACATGAGGAGGTTGGCGCCGAAGAGGAATTCGTGGTGGGCCGCATCAAACCAGCCAGAAGACAGATAACTGAGGAAAAAAGTAACTAACAGTGGTAGGGGACGGGCGGGCATAACGGCCATTTGATTCTGAAAGTCCGTATGGAGCTTGTGTCGTACGGAAACTGCATAAATTTGTGACGCGAAACTCCCCTTTTAGTTCCACACAGTCAGTTGAAGGCGAAGACGCTAAACGTTCAACATGCATTCGCTCCAGACGTAAATGACTCGATGTGGCAGACGCCATATTTCTTTGGCACACTTATCTGTTTTTTACTGCAACTTACAGTAACGGCACATTGAAGATTTGTCACAAACACGTCACCCCTGTCATCAGCAATATAAGCCTTCAAGTGACACGGTGATACCCAAGACTTCTTTCTTTCTTTCGCTTGTGTCTCATCCCGCAGTTTTCTTAGGGTCGGCATGGTTACAATCTGATTATGCCTGGCTAATTTGAAGGGGTTTCTGACCTCACCCTGTACCACAGGCGACGGTATCAGTGTACCCCAGCTGTCTGCATCTAGTGTAAATCATGAAATAGTGCGAATGTGTTTCAAATGACTGTGAGTCGTGTAACTGAGGCGGGACCAGCCCAGTATTCAACTAGTGGGATGTGGAAAACAGCCTAAAAACCACAGCCAGGCTGACCAGCACACTGGCCCTCGTCGTTACTCCGCCGGGCGGATTCGATCCTGGGACTATGCGCCTACCTGAGTCCAGGAAGCAGCGCATTAGTGCTCTCGGCTGACCTGCCGGATCCCTGTGATACCCAAGACAAAAGGCCGAAATTACATAACTATGGTGTAGCGTAAGGGCTGAAGGTTGTAGGCCCTCCTCTGTGCTAATTTTTTTTCTTTTGTTTTTTTTTCTTTCATGTTAGCACTGATAATACATTCTGGGATTTTCCTATGAATGTAACACATCTACATCAACATGGCTACTCTTCAAATTACCTTCAGTGCCTGGCAGAGGGTTCATTGAACCACATTTACAATAATTCTCTATTATTCCACTCTCAAGCAGCGCGCAGAAAAAAAGAACACTTATATCTTTCAGTACGAGCTCTACTTTCCCTTATATAATTATGATGGTCGTTTCTCCCTATGTAGCTCGGCGTCAATAAAATGTTTTCGCATTCGGAGGAGAAAGCTGGGGATTGACATTTCGTGAGAAGATACCGCAGCAACGAGAAACGCCTTGTGTTTACTGATGTCCACCTCAAATTCTGTATCATGTCCGTTACACTTTCCCCCCTATTTCTCGATAATATAAAACGAGTTGTCCTCCTTTGAACTCTCTCGATGTACTCCGGTAATCCTGTCGGGTAAGGATCCCACACCGAGCAGCAGTACTCCACAAAAGGACGCACAAGCGTAGTGTATAGGCAATCTCTTTAGTAGATCTGGTGCGTCTTCCAAGTGTACTGCCAATAAAACACGGTCTTTGGTTTGTCATCACCACAACATTTTCTATGTGCTCTTTCCGATTTAAGTTGGATGTAATTGTAGTTCCTAGGTATTTAATTGAATTTACGGCCTCTAGATTTGACTGATTTATCGTGTAACCGGAGTTAACGGATTCCGTTTAGCACTTATTATTTAGGGTCAGTTATCAATTTTCGCACCATACACATCACATTTTGGAATTGGATTTGATCTTCTGACGACTTTATACTAGACGATAAACGACAGCATCATCTGCAAGCAACCTAAGCTGCTACCAGATTGGCTCCTAAATCGTTTATATAGGTAACGAACAGCAGAGGGCCTATAACACTACCTTGGGGAACGCCAGAAGTCACTTCTATTTTACTCGATGAGTTTCTGTCAATTACTACGAACTTCCCTGACAGAGAATCAGTAATCCAGTCGCATAAATGAGACAATACTCCATAAGGATACAATCAGATTACAAGCCATTCGTGAGGTACGCTGTCAAAAATCTTCTGGAAATCTAGAAATACGGATTTACTTTGAAATTCCCTGTCTATTGCACTCAACACGTCTTGTGAGTAAAGAGGTAGTTGTGTTTCAGAAGAACGATGTTTTCTAAATCCGTATTTAGTATGTGTCAATGCAAATATATTCTGGAATATTAGACGTTATTTATATTTCCGTTTGATTTGAAAACGAAGGATGAAATAAATATTTGTCTATTTATCGAGTATGTGGCTAGGCAGGAACTTAAGAGGACAGTTTAAATCGCCATTACTGAAACAAGGAGCAGGGAAATGTGTATTCTTCGTTGTCATATATACTGTGCTACTTGAGAAGGGGAGGGAGAAGAGCAGGTGGTGTGAATGCGCAAGATGAGGTGCTTCTTACATCACTACTGCTTGGAACAGACTCGTATTTTAGGTTAAAAGCCTCGTATTTGAAATAAACAGAATATTGCTCTGTCTCGCACTCCCGTTTTGTGTGGTTTTGAAACACTCTGATGGAAGGTTTGTTCTCACTTCGTTTACCCATTAGAAACTGACTTCACACGTTAGGTGCTTCTGACATGATGGTGTAGAATGAATGCTTACTTAGCGACAAATTCCCATGTCGATGATTTATTCATTGGAGATCGTCACAACTAAAATCAGCTTTCATGGAATGGCGTCTATGCGATGACGACGACCAGATAGAGGCCGATATACTGGTCCTCAATTAAAACCTTCTTCCATTTTACTCTGTTTTTTTTCTGAGAACAGACACTGATTGCTGACAATATTTCAGCAATAGGTTCGTCTTCTGCGATGGTAACGCGGAACAGCGCACACACCTCGTGAATACCTGTCCGTATCTCCTGATCTCGCTGTCGCGTTCTCGCTTCCTGAATACGGGCTCCCGGGTTCGATTCCCGGCGGGGCCAGGGATTTTCACCTGCCTCGATATGACTGGGTGTTTGTGTTGTACTCATCATTTCATCATCATTCACGAAAGTGGCGAGATTGGACTGAGCAAAGGTTGGGACTTTGTAAGGACACTGATAACCGCACAGTTGAGCGCACAACAGACCAAACATCATCATCATCATCATCATCATCATCATAATCATCATCATCGCGAACACCTCAAGAGGACCTCTCTCGATTAATGGGGCCACCACACTGTGAACAGCATTCCAGGGACTCAAAACGAATTACATGTGAACGGTGCATTGGACGAGCAACTGTATTCTGGTAGGATCGAGGATGCAATATAAATACCATATTTCGCCACGGCATATTACTTGTCTAAGCATGATATAGTGAGTGAACGTCACAGAGGTGTTTAGGCAATCTCAGAGACAAACAGTAGGCAACACCACTTAGATTAAGGTGGCCTGTGGGCTGAGCAAACCACCTACTAAGAGGAGTCATACAAGTCTGATGCACCCGAAACGCCTGGTTAATCCACAGGACAGGAAAGGCAGTTCGAATGGTGGAAAGGGGGGCAAAAATGAGATGCTGTCAGTTACACTCGAACACATATAACTTTATTTAGTTGCCCAAACATTACAGCGCAATCATAGAGTGTAGGCTTTCAAGGCCGGCGTCTTCAGTAATTAAAACTTCCGGGCTAAGAGGCCGTGGTCCAATAGTAGAAATACTTCTCCCTGACGTTTCGTTGCCAGCTGCGGGCAACATCATCTGAGGTAGACTCACCTCAGATGATGTTGCCCGCAGCTGGCAACGAAACGTCAGGGAGAAGCATTTCTACTATTGGACCACGGCCTCTTAGCCCGGAAGTTTTAATTACTGATTACAGCACAAATTTCCGAGCTTAACTATCGACTGAATATGTCACACAATCTTATGGCTTAAGGGCACAACCTCTTTAAATTTTTAAAACGGCTGTAGGCCCATGATTCAAAACACAACTACAATAAATTTTTACAAGGCAGAAAGCCCAAGGATTTACCCTTAAATAATTTTTTAAGTGAGGCTGAAGGCCTGAACAATGTAAGATTTAACAAGTAAGGCATTTAAATTTTAAGACAGCTGAAGGCCCAAGATTAAAAAACTCAAATACAATAAATTCACAAAAGGTGGAAGGCCCAAAGCTTTATCCAGAAAAAAAAATATTTAAAATGAGGCTGAAGGCCCAAACAATCTAAGACTTAACAAGTAAGGAATTTTAATTGTAAGACGGCTGAAGGTCCATGTTTGAAAAACACAACTACAGTGAATTTTCAAAAGGCAAAAGGCCCAAATTTTTATCAAAAAAAATTTTTTAATGAGGCTGAACGCCCAAACAATGCACGACTTGACAAGTACGGAACTTTCAATTTTAAAACGGCTGAAGGCCCATTATTTAAAACCCAACTAAAAGTATACAGATTCAAACCATCGACTATGGGCCATTAAAATAACACAATCAAACACCAATGAGATAAGGCAGTATAGCCAGCGGCGCTCAGAAGTTTCCAGGGCTTGGTTTGCATTTGAAATATTAACGTTCGCTTAGGGGAGACAGGTAGTCGGGCCAACTACATCCGATCTGCCGACAACCCTTCCAAGAGACAGCCAACGGACCCACTGACAAGACGATGTGCTTTCCACTTGACCAATACACAAGGAACTCCAAAGCCAAAATGTAAAAGGTATAGCCATCCACAACCAAGTATGCATAAGCTGTCAAAACTACACGCACGTGTTGGACAGTGACAACATGGTGAGGAAAGGACACTGATAGAATTTTACGTCAATGGCCATGGCAGGTAACAACGCTAACGGCCACAAGGCAGAAAATTCCGCGGGTGCACTTGGACTTCAAATAACCAGAATACAGTTGAACACCACCAGATGATGGCCAAACTTTCGCCAAGTTGAACACTCTCTGTTGCTCACGGGAATACCCCCAACAGCCAACCATGAAAACCAATGGCACAATGTGAACAGACTGGCTTCGGTAATTAAATCACCACTCAACTTTGACGTCGTGGTCGATGAGCCATGAACCTCGTAGCAATCGGAACAACACTCCGGCACTGCAGGCCCAGCCCACTGCGCCGTGCGGAGACTTCCTGGCTGATCCACAACAACTGACCGACTCCTCAGAGCCAGTACGCCGACAAAATTTAAAATAACTTGTCAATAAAAATCACACGAACTACACAAAGTGTCACGAACACTTGCACGAAGAACTAGAGAATGTTAATTGCAGTGACTGTACAATAACAGGAACGAATCACGAGTCGGCACACAACGCCACCCCACAAGCGACCGTGGGTCAAATACACGTCATCCGGCAAGACGACCGACCGACAACCAACCACAGTCAACCCCACTTCATCGGGCGAGTCATGGCAGTCCGGACCACACTGCTGCCACGCCCCGACTGAACTTGTGCTGCATGCCAACTCAAACACTGCCAGGTCCAAACTAACTGCTGGCACGTTCTAACTGACATCACGACACATGACGACCTGGAAATCATAGCAGTCAGCAAAGATAATACGCCAGGGCTTATATCGATAAGTGCCGCTGTTGCCGCTCACGGGCAGGCAAGGCGGCAACTCAGTGACACCAGTAATTGAAATTAACATAACAAGGTGGTTGTACAGTAAAAACAGGATGTCCAATGAGATATGGAATGAACACGAGCCACACGTGGCTCAGCCCCCAAGCACAGTTTCCACTGGTAGGCATTCTGAGGAGCGCTTTTTTCTGACTAAATATTGTATTTCTAGTGGCATACATACTGTCGCCTATCCTGAGATTTTCTTATAATTTCATGAGGTCAAAAATGCTGTTCACACACCTACAACCAATAATCCATATCGCAATAATGCAGGAGCGATTACCATCATCTTAATAATGAGGAACTAGACTACAACAGCTTTTTTTACAAACTTTCATTTTCGTGAACGCTGAGTATTACTAAAATTATTTATAGTAGATACTTGTGAACTGTTAGTTGACTTATCATAACGATCTCGGTGTCCGGCCATTTACATTACGCCACCTGTTCTTCCCCAAGCTGTGATGTTCAAAAAGCAGGGTTGTTACCCTGAAACAGGCAAATAGAGCCATTTCTCTGATAACCTAGTGGCAAGATGGAAACATCTACTCGTTTTGCCTTCCTTTCAATTGAGATTCGAGAACTTTGCCGTAAGTCTACTGAACCACTAATACAGTACCTGCTAAACACTTTGCCTCGTTAAATTTCTACGAGCAACTCCGCTGGTATAGAAATAACCTCCACAAACAAGGAAAAAAAAAACGAACTTCGCTTAACATGTCACGTGAAACACGCCAAAGCACATGTCGATACACTTTTGTTCTATATCAGACTACACTTACACGGCAAGAAAACAACCAAAATGAAACAGGTGATCATATCGCGTTGTAAGACAAAATTCGTGGGTAAGTGTTACGTGTTAAATCCAGCCTAGTCCTCCAATATGGGGTGTCTAGAAAACCTACTTTTTCGGATTGCTAGACAATATTCAAACAAATTGTGTTAATGAGTTTTATTCCAAAAGGAACAAATACAATAATTAACTCTGTGTTAAACAGATGTGTTGCAAGCAAAGGGCGACAGACAAAATAAGAAATCTCTTCAGTGTAACAATTCCCAAGGCCGAGTTGCATAGACTGTACAAGAAAAGTAACTAGTGTCGATGCTGCTATAGAACTCGCTAATCTTGAAACTACTCTTCGACTGGGGCTCGACCAGTCGGGTATGGCGCTTACGTTCTCTTCACATAGAGGCCGCTGCTGTAGCGTTGTCGTCCTGGGGAGGGGTCAGTCAGCGTACGATTGGCTGATGCCTTCTCACAGCCCTCTCTGTTCTATTGTTCCCGACTGGCGTGCCGGCGATCGACTTTATGCCGTAACATTACGTGCGTAACCGTCCGCCCCCGTTAGCCGAGTGGTGAGACCGGTGGGAATACCACGCCAAGTGGCTGGGTTCGGTTCACTGCTGGGGCAGGAGATTTTCTCCGCTCGTGGACTGGGTGTTGTGTTCTCCTTATCATCATTTCATCCCCATCTCCGACCCGGAAGTCGCCCAATGTGATATCGAATGCAATAAGAACTTTTCCCCGGCGGCCGAACTTCCCTGAGTGGGGCTCCCGGCTCACAATGCCGTATGCTCATTTCATTTCCACATGCATAACCCAATTAGAAATTAGCTTTTAGTGACCTGCAACTTTTATTAATTCAACGAGTACTGAATAGTTGCGAACCCGAAGAGGTTAATTTCTTATGCATAGTTTATCTTGAGCAGTGGACGCTCTTCATGCTTAGTGTTCAGTTTTAATCTCCCATTGCAAAATTGAAGACATGTTAATAATGATAATGATAAACAACACAATACTGCAAAATAGTTACACAGTGAGTGTAGATATAAGATTGTGCTTCATGTTGTTAACTTAATACTATGATACAATCATAAGGGAATCTTTGTTATTTTGCTGATAGTTAAACTTTGCTTTGGGATAGCCCATTTGCATGTTTTCTAGTTATTGTTCCTCACTTTGAAATGAGAAAACTTGTAGTTTTCGTTCCTTTTCCATAATTTCCTTTACATTTACTGACACAAATTTGAAATACGCTTCACAAAAACAACATTAAAAATTGTGCAACATTCACGTATTCCTAAGCTCAGCCCAAATTTACAAAACACTAGTCATCTTCTGTTGTTATAACTACTCTAGGTACGCCCTTCATGTTGTTCGCAGGCAGTGCACAGGTCTTCTTAATACACTCCTGGAAATGGAAAAAAGAACACATTGACACCGGTGTGTCAGACCCACCATACTTGCTCCAGACACTGCGAGAGGGCTGTACAAGCAATGATCACACGCACGGCACAGCGGACACACCACGAACCGCGGTGTTGGCCGTCGAATGGCGCTAGCTGCGCAGCATTTGTGCACCGCCGCCGTCAGTGTCAGCCAGTTTGCCGTGGCATACGGAGCTCCATCGCAGTCTTTAACACTGGTAACATGCCGCGACAGCGTGGACGTGAACCGTATGTGCAGTTGACGGACTTTGAGCGAGGGCGTATAGTGGGCATGCGGGAGGCCGGGTGGACGTACCACCGAATTGCTCAACACGTGGGGCGTGAGGTCTCCACAGTACATCGATGTTGTCGCCAGTGGTCGGCGGAAGGTGCACGTGCCCGTCGACCTGGGACCGGACCGCAGCGACGCACGGATGCACGCCAAGACCGTAGGATCCTACACAGTGCCGTAGGGGACCGCACCGCCATTTCCCAGCAAATTAGGGACACTGTTGCTCCTGGGGTATCGGCGAGGACCATTCGCAACCGTCTCCATGAAGCTGGGCCACGGTCCCGCACACCGTTAGGCCGTCTTCTGCTCACGCCCCAACATCGTGCAGCCCGCCTCCAGTGGTGTCGCGACAGGCGTGAATGGAGGAACGAATGGAGACGTGTCGTCTTCAGCGATGAGAGTCGCTTCTGCCTTGGTGCCAATGATGGTCGTATGCGTGTTTGGTGCCGTGCAGGTGAGCGCCACAATCAGGACTGCATACGACCGAGGCACACAGGGCCAACACCCGGCATCATGGTGTGGGGAGCGATCTCCTACACTGGCCGTACACCACTGGTGATCGTCGAGGGGACACTGAATAGTGCACGGTACATCCAAACCGTCATCGAACCCATCGTTCTACCATTCCTAGACCGGCAAGGGAACTTGCTGTTCCAACAGGACAATGCACGTTCGCATGTATCCCGTGCCACCCAACGTGCTCTAGAAGGTGTAAGTCAACTACCCTGGCCAGCAAGATCTCCGGATCTGTCCCCCATTGAGCATGTTTGGGACTGGATGAAGCGTCGTCTCACGCGGTCTGCACGTCCAGCACGAACGCTGGTCCAACTGAGGCGCCAGGTGGAAATGGCATGGCAAGCCGTTCCACAGGACTACATCCAGCATCTCTACGATCGTCTCCATGGGAGAATAGCAGCCTGCATTGCTGCGAAAGGTGGATATACACTGTACTAGTGCCGGCATTGTGCATGCTCTGTTGCCTGTGTCTATGTGCCTGTGGTTCTGTCAGTGTGATCATGTGATGTATCTGACCCCAGGAATGTGTCAATAAAGTTTCCCCTTCTTGGGACAATGAATTCACGGTGTTCTTATTTCAATTTCCAGGAGTGTATAAGTGGGGTTGCAGGACATCCGTAATATGGACTCTTTGTCCCAACCAGAGCTTCCATGTCTTTGTTCCGTGGCAGCAGTGTCCACTGTGACCAGGAAGTGTGATAGTTTGGTGTTTCATGGCTGTGACGTGTATGCCCGGCGACATGGGTACTGCACGGGTACAACAGATCCTCAACGCTATCCTGACCCATAGACATAGTTAAAATTACACTTCACATGTTCTCTGGGTTTATTCTTTACCAGACCCCACCAGTTTCGACATCTTAGAGAGTTTATAACTGACACGCATGTCATTTTATCTGTGCGTCCACAACATACAAGTAACCTATCGACTGTTTTTTTATGTATACTAAATGTTAATGCTTTGTAAATATCGACATGTATACATTTTTTAAATAATGGAAAATTCTGGATGGAATGTAATTCTCTTATGAAAAGGGTAGTTGCTACTCGCTATACAGCGGAAATGCTGAGTCATGTATAGGCACAAGAAAAAGAGAGTCAGAAACTGAGCTTTCGGCCAACAAGCCCTTCGTCAAAAACAACACACACACACACACACACACACACGCCGCCAAGGACTGTGGTAATGTGTGAGTGTGTGTGTGTTGCGTTTTCCGCGCGCGCGCGTGCGCGCTCGCGCGGTGCGCGCTTTTGTGTGTGTGTGTGTGTGTGTGTGTGTGTTCTGCTCTATTTTCGTCGAAGACCTTGTTGATCAAAAGTTCACTTTCCTGTCTTTTTCTTGTGCCTATATGCGACTCAGGTTTTCCGCTATATGGTGAGTAGCAATTATCCTCTCCATCCGCTATATGGTGAGTAGCAACTATCCTTTTCATAACATTGTTTACATCGTTTGTTTGTCCTGTACACTGGACGCCACTGATAATGTACTCTCGGGCCCGAATGGCGGTCTGACAGTTAAATATTTCTCATTCTGCTCGTGGTGTAGAGCAAAATGACTTTTAACAAATACTTACAAGCTGCAGAACACGAAGCACACGAGATTTCACCATAAAAAAGAATTAATAAGTCGATTCAACACTTGAAAGCAAACCAACATGCAGAGGAAACCTGACACATTACAGTATTTTTATGAGTTTTGTAAGTCTTATTGTTTTATTCCCTGTTCCTCCTACAAAATTAGGTGACACACCTTGATAGCTAAGCAGGTGATGGAACAGATATTCTGAGCAGTTGTCTAGACGCGGTTATAGTCGAAGAAACGGATGTGACGAGATTTGTTAAAGTAGGAACGAGGCGCCCCTATCTGAGGTAAAGTGCAGTGGCTGGTTATCGTGTCACACTGTCCTTTTTTTTCCTATGCTCAGCTTTCCCTAGAACGTCGGAAAGAACGTTTTCCAGCCGAGCTGCCAGATATTAGAATTTACCTAAGTGTACTCGGCATTTTTACGACTCATCTACTGGTATCTACCATAAATACTTTTTTACTACGTTTTATTTTAGAGTAGCAAACTCGACAGTACAATCTTTCTTATTAATTACAAATGTATCTCTTCGGTCACAGACTTTTCAGTGATCTTTGCTATTAGAGCCTGTACAGAAGACGTGAATGAGGAACTGATAGTAGAGACTCGGCGTGAGTTTGTGAGGTAAGCACGCGGCTGCAGGGAGGCGTCGTGTCTCGCGACCCACCGAAAAGATGCCGAGAGCAAGCTGTGAACTGATCTATAGCAAATGATAAATGGCCAGTGATTAACGTAAGTAACCTGTGAACGGTTACATTTTACCTGACTGGACAAAGACGGTTTCGCAAGTACGTTGGGCAGCTTACGTATACTCGCAGTTCAGCACAAATGTTATTGATTTGCTTAGAATATTGTTCAGTAGTTGAAGGTTAATCGTTGAATATTACCGATCTGTAGCGTCATAACGCAGAAGGGAAGGTGTAACCCGTAGAAATTATGCCATTGAGACGGAAGTCGGCAGTGTGATGTACTGGTAACAGACAAATGACTTCAACTTTAATAAAACTGGATTATTCATATAAGAGAAAGAGCTTCGCAAGTTGAGCAAGGCAGTAACGTGTTAGTCCACCTCGGGCAGCTACTCGTTGGCATTGGTTGATCGAGTTGCTGGATGTCCTCCTGAGGAATACCGTGCCAAATTCTGTCCAACTGGCGCGTTACATCTAGCTGGTTGGAGGGCCCTGCCCACATTGCTGCAAACTTTCTAAATTGTGGAGAGATCCAGCAACCTCGTTGGCCAAGGTAATGTTTGGCATGCACGATGACAAACAGTAGAAACTCTCGCCGTGTGAGGGCGAGCATTATCTTGCGGAAATGTAAGCCCAGGATGGCTACTCCAGTCACTCAGATTCATCATCTTTCGATAAAGCTTTCACGATATGTTTCAGTGAGCTCAACATAATGTGTAGAGATCTCAATGCAATTTTTTCGTATACAAGATACAGCACGAGAAGCTTTAGGTACAAAAACAGCAAATGTAATGGAGGCGGTGCTACACACAGGACACCGTAGTTTAACCGAGATGTTCAAGAATTACTTGTTCAGCCAGTCACAGGTGGGAAGACTGCATGGAATGTAAGATTAATCGTAATAGGTTTAAATTGAATATACGAAAAATAAAACAGCATTTTTGCAAGTGATAGACAAAAACGCATGAAACGAGACCTTTATGGAACACAGTGTGTGGTGAATGCTCCTGGAGCAAATGTACGATGCTATTGAACACATTCGAATATAGAATATGCAATAAAATTCAGTGGGAAAATTATTTTCGACCTTTCGTGGTCTCTATTGATTGGGCTATCACACCACCAGCATAGTCGGCTATACCCTTAACATTATTATCCTGTCCGCGAGGGTAATGAAAGAAAACCGACTTTTGTAGATGTTACACTTAAACTAACAATACTGACGTTTCGATCCAAATTTTACCCTTGCAAGCACAGTACATTCGTAGTCTGAAAGCCACACGAATGCGATGTAACTTTTGTTTATTTTGTATTGTTGGAAGTCACTAAATTGTTAGGTAAAATTTACACAGTCGTTAAGTGCTCAACTAATCCAATGGTGGAATATAGGAATAAACTTTATTAGGCTTGTAAGCCCATTTTCGAGTAGAGAACTGTTTCCGAAGATGGAAACCACGTGAAGGTAAGTGAAGACCAAAGACAGATTGAATGTGGGAAATAATTAGTGCAGTCACAAATTTCTGGCGAATAGTAGGAGCGAGTGGCGTGAACAACGTACTAGAAATCCCGACTGATAGGGACTGAGTGTGGGAGTAAGGTTGCATTTGAAGGTCACTTTGTACGTTTTTCTTGAGTAACTCGAAAACTACGGCCTCTAGCGAAAACTTACCCCAGTGCAAAATTATTCCTACAAAAAGGTCCTGTTAACTGTTCCTGCAACATTTGTAGTTGGCGCATGGCGAGCGAGGGAATATGAAAATCTCCCGCATGGTGTTTGAAGGCCAGCTATAACACTGCGCTCTACATAAAACAACATCGGTAGTGGCAGCTGAATCACCTTGTATATTATACAGCAACTGAAATGTGTACAATGCGAATAACCTTCTATCAGTGCTAAAAACTATAGAAAATGGCGGAAATTGCTTATGGCGGTCCCCAATGAGGATTTCTTTATGTGAGTCTAAGATTTGTCATGTGACGGAAGTACCGACCAAAAGAAAAACACGTGTTCCTAGCTACACTATCCGCTAGGTACAACACTCTCCCTCCCTAAAACTAGAGTAATAGCATTTCAGGGAATATTCCCATTCTGTTCAAAGACTATTATCAACACAAAAGCTACAGAACAAATCCCTTATTTGTCCTATCTGGCTGCTGAAATAAGTGACAATAATGGCTGATATATTGAAACTACGTTTCAACGTTTTTGAACACATTTGTGGTGACGGTGAGTAACAAGACAGGAAAGGGCATGAGAATAAAAGTAAATAAAGGCATCACCAGTTTTAATGAATGGGAGTGAGACAGAAGGACGTCAGTAAGACCGAAAGGGCGGAAATGAGGACTCCTAGAAATGTTAGAGGGTGTGCAATATATTAGACCCAATACGTAATGAACACGGAACAACAGAACTTAATGTTCAGAATATTAGAGAGTGGACGGTAACAGAAGAAGATCGAAAGAAGGTATTAACAAAATAAATCACGACAGATTGCCAAAACGCATAGGGCTAATAAGCCACAACCAACACGAGATTCGGGAAGGTCCAGGAAAAGATGGGAGCAACTCTGAGTGTGAAGTCGGAAGACGTATTTTTCCTTCCTAAATCGTGGAGTGCAGAAGAACAAACAGACTTATACTCGTGTCGTTATTTTATAGTCTCCCATTCGGATCTCCGGGCGGGGACAACTAAAGAGATACCAAAATCCAAAAGCATTAATGTAAGAAGTATAGCAACATGGAACGTCAAATCACTTCTTAAATGTGGTAAACTGGAAAACTTGAAAGTGGAAATGAAACGAATGGATATTGATGTACTGGGAGTCTCAGAAATGAGATGGCCAAACGCTGGAGACTTTTGGTCAGGGGATTACAGAATCATACACACTGGAATAGCACAAGACAGTCCCGGGATTGCAGGAGTGGGAATTATCCTCAATAAAGAGATGGGGTTAAGGGTAAAAGGATTTGTTCAACACAGTGAGAGGATAATTTATGTCCGATTGGAAACTAAACCAAGAGACACAATCATAATCCAAGTATACATGCCAACTACGAGGCACAAGGACAATGAAATCGACATGATGTATGACCACCTTGAAGAAGTAATTGGCAGAATTAAAGGAGCTGAAAACCTTGTCATCATGGGAGATATGAATGCCGTTGTTGGGGAAGGTAAAGAAGAGGATGTGGCAGGGAATTTTGGATTAGGATTAAGAAATGAAAGAGGGGATAAACTTGTAGAATTATGCCAAAGAAATAAACTTTGCATTACAAATACCTTCTTTAATCATCATCCAAGAAGAAGATATACTTGGAAAATGCCTGGTGACATTAACAGATACCAAATTGACTTCATATTAGTGAAGCAAAGATTTAAAAACCAAGTTAAGGACAGCAGATCATATCCAGGCTGTGATGTGGAAAGTGACCACATACTCGTTATGATGATGACTGAACTAAAATTCAAGAACATTAAAAGAAGAAGTACAAGTAAATGGGATTTGACAAACCTGAAAAACAAAAATACACTGAAGCACTATCAACAAGAAACAGACAAGAAAACAAATACACAGGGCTGCAATGACATTCAAAGCAGCTGGGAAAAAATAAAAACTGGTATTTTAGAAGCAGCAGAAGAAGTAATAGGAAAAGAAAGGACAGAGAAAAGGAAGGAATGGATCACTAATGACCTACTAAATATGGTGGAAGAAAGAAGGAAATTAAAAAATTCTGTGAAGAAGGAAGACCAAGAGAAATACAAGAGTCTGAAAAACAGAATCAACAGAGAGGCAAAACAAGCAAGAGAAAAATACCTTGATGATATCTATATTTCAGTTGAGGACAACATGAGCAAGGGAAATACCGACAAGGCCTATAAATGTGTGAGACATTGCTTTGGAGACAGAAGAAACAAATGTAGGGCTGTGATGAATGAAAATGGCAATATGTTGGATGACGATGATGAAGTTGCAAGAAGATGGAAACAATATATAGGAAAACTGTACAGCGGACCAGACCTGTCTGAAAACATCATGGAAGAAGAAACAGAAGTAGATGCACACAACATAGGTGAATCCATATTAAAGGTAGAGTTTGAACTAGCTCTGAAAAAATTGAAAAACAACAAATCGCCTGGTATAGACAGTATCCCAGCCGAACTTCTGAAATCTGGAGGAGAAGAAACTGAATCAGGAGTTGTATAATCTTGTTTTCAACATGTACGAGCAGGGTAAAATTCCTACAGACTTTGAGAAAAACATTATGGTCCCCATTCCAAAGAAGGCAAATGCTACAAGATGTGTAAATTATGGGACACTCAGCCTAGTTACTCACGCCTCTAAAATATTAACCTCAATTATCCTAAAACGCATAGAACAAAAAGTCGAAGCTACACTCTCCGAAGACCAGTATGGATTCCGGAAAGATAGAGGAACCAGAGAAGCAATATTTGCTCTAAAACTAATAATAGAGAAACGACTAGATAAGAACCTGAAAACATACATAGCTTTCGTAGATGTAGAGAAAGCCTTTGATAATGTTAAATGGGATAAGATGTTTGAGGTACTCAAAAAAGTAGGAATAGCCCATAAAGATAGAAAAATGATATGGGACCTGTACAAAAACGAGACTGCAGTTATCTGTAGACGGACAAAACAAGAAGAGGTGCAGATACGGAAAGGTGTCCGGCAAGGTTGCGCACTATCCCCTGTTATCTTTAACGTATACATTGAAGAGGCGCTGAAAAAAGTAAGGAAAAATTCACAGACAGGTGTAGTAATTCATGGCCAACGAATAGACATGATAAGATATGCCGATGATATAGCTGTCCTGGCTGAAAGTGAAGAAGATCTTGTAGTGCTACTGAATAGAATGGATAAAGTTATGGGTGAAGAATATAATATGAGAATGAATAAAGCAAAAACAAAAGTAATGGCATGCGACAAAGAAGACCAAGTGAAAGTCCAAGTTCATGTAGGCAACGAACTGCTTGAACAAGTTAATAAATTTACCTATCTGGGCAGTAATATTACCAGGGATGGAAGGAGCAAGGCACAAGTGAGAAGTAGAATAGCTCAAGCAAAGGCTGCTTTTAACAAGAAGAAAAACATATTGAAATCTAAGAGCATCAGCCTTGAAACCAGGAAAAGATTTTTGAAATTTTATGTGTGGAGTGTGGCATGCTATGGGTGTGAAACATGGACTCTCGGGACAGAGGAACAGCAGAAGCTAAATTCTTTCGAAATGTGGTGCTATAGACGCATGCTCAAAATAAAATGGATCCACAAGGTCACAAACGAAGTGGTTCTGGAAAGAACAGGTGAGAAGAGAAGCTTCTGGAGTTTCATTGTTAAAAGCAGAGTGCAATTTACAGGCCATCTATTAAGACATAAAGGACTCCTGAACACAATCATAGAGGGATATGTCGAGGGAAAAAGACCAAGAGGAAGACCACGACTGAGGTACATGGACCAAATCGTGAAAGATGTGGGATGTAACACCTATAAAGAAATGAAGAGAAAAGCTGAAAGACGCAGAGAATGGAGACAAGCTGCCATTGTAGCTGTTGCAAACCAATCCTTGGATTGACCACTACAGAAGAAGAAGAAGAAGTTATTTTATAGCATGTATCTTATCCAGTGATTGCAGTAATGATTTATTATACACTCCTGGAAATTGAAATAAGAACACCGTGAATTCATTGTCCCAGGAAGGGGAAACTTTATTGACACATTCCTCGGGTCAGATACGTCACATGATCACACTGACAGAACCACAGGCGCATAGGCACAGGCAACAGAGCATGCACAATGTCGGCACTAGTACAGTGTATATCCACCTTTCGCAGCAATGCAGGCTGCTATTCTCCCATGGAGACGATCGTAGAGATGCTGGATGTAGTCTTGTGGAACGGCTTGCTATGCCATTTCCACCTGGCGCCTCAGTTGGACCAGCGTTCGTGCCGGACGTGCAGACCGCGTGAGACGACGCTTCATCCAGTCCCAAACATGCTCAATGGGGGACAGATCCGGAGATCTTGCTGGCCAGGGTAGTTGACTTACACCTTCTAGAGCACGTTGGGTGGCACGGGATACATGCAGACGTGCATTGTCCTGTTGGAACAGCAAGTTCCCTTGCCGGTCTAGGAATGGTAGAACGATGGGTTCGATGACGGTTTGGATGTACCGTGCACTATTCAGTGTCCCCTCGACGATCACCAATGGTGTACGGCCAGTGTAGGAGATCGCTCCCCACACCATTACGCCGGGTGTTGGCCCCGTGTGCCTCGGTCGTATGCAGTCCTGATTGTGGCGCTCACCTGCACGGCGCCAAACACGCATACGACCATCATTGGCACCAAGGCAGAAGCGACTCTCATCGCTGAAGACGACACGTCTCCATTCGTCCCTCCATTCACGCCTGTCGCGACACCACTGGAGGCGGGCTGCACGATGTTGGGGCGTGAGCGGAAGACGGCCTAACGGTGTGCGGGACCGTAGCCCAGCTTCATGGAGACGGTTGCGAATTGTCCTCGCCGATACCCCAGGAGCAACAGTGTCCCTAATTTGCTGGGAAGTGGCGGTGCGGTCCCCTACGGCACTGTGTAGGATTCTACGATCTTGGCGTGCATCCGTGCGTCGCTGCGGTCCGGTCCCAGGTCGACGGGCACGTGCACCTTCCGCCGACCACTGGCGACAACATCGATGTACTGTGGAGACCTCACGCCCCACGTGTTGAGCAATTCGGTGGTACGTCCACCCGGCCTCCCGCATGCCCACTATATGCCCTCGCTCAAAGTCCGTCAACTGCACATACGGTTCACGTCCACGCTGTCGCGGCATGTTACCAGTGTTAAAGACTGCGATGGAGCTCCGTATGCCACGGCAAACTGGCTGACACTGACGGCGGCGGTGCACAAATGCTGCGCAGCTAGCGCCATTCGACGGCCAACACCACGGATCCAGGTGTGTCCGCTGTGCCGTGCGTGTGATCATTGCTTGTACAGCCCTCTCGCAGTGTCCGGAGCAAGTATGGTGGGTCTGACACACCGGTGTCAATGTGTTCTTTTTTCCATTTCCAGGAGTGTATTTTTATTATGTATCTAAAATTTTTCTGCATGTCTCAGTTGCAACATACTCAACAAGGAATGTAGGAGTACCAACTGGCCAACAATTGTACGGGCCGTGCATGTGGGAGGCAGGGAGGGTGTAAGAGATCAGTTGCGACGCTTCGCCAATCTTCACAACGTATCGTTCGCGGTTCGTTCGCTGGGAATTCACTTGTTTCCAGCATTCTACTTACTTCAGTTATTCACCGATTTTAGAAAATGTTGCAACTAGAAGGGGAACCTTTGTGCCATCGTTCATAAATAAGTAATCACAGAAATACTCATTCCTCTGCACACAGATCTACACCAGTTCGCTTATTCGTAGCTGGAGTAAACACTGTCCTATTAAATGTCATAAAGTTGTTCGAGGCAAATATAAACGTCAAAATAGACAACGTTTGTAGTTTAAGATGAGATTTCATAGATTAAGAAGTTGACATGCATGTACCTGCACGTGGTTTCCATCTTCGGAAGCAGTTCTGTTCTCGAAAATAGGCTTTTAGTCCTAATAAAGTTTCACGAAGCAAAGCAAAAAGTGTCCCGTGTAATCAACACAATAAGAAATGTTTTTCCAAGTGTTGGAATTATGTAATACATTTATATCGGATATGAGAAAGTTCCAGAACATCATTCTAGAATAAGTTATATCGAATATGTTCGAGAAGTATCGATTGTGGTGACAGCAATGTTTGTGTATATATGCGTGAGTGATGAGCATGGAGGTAGAATAAGGGGAGATGGCGCTACAGACTTGCGCTGCACATTGTTTTGAAGCCAGTAGGCGGGGCCTGTCGCCATCTTAGATCCCCCAAAACATTAGCAGACGAGTGTTTACAAATGCTTCTTGTTCGTTATTTAAGTCGTGTGCACGTGATATTTGTTTTATATAGTAAATGTTACTCGGTTTTAGTGAACAACACAGCACAAGGAACGCAACTTCAAACGTTTTTCTGGTCTTAAATGCGTATTCGATACAGTAATACGTAAAAATATTACGCTTCTTGACTCAGTACTGTAATTCCTTTTTGTTTATACACTTAGAATAACCGAGAAGAGACGTATGTGCTATGAAAAGCGTGCTTTTGTAATCCATTTCTATTCACTTTCATTGTGTTTGTGTCGATAATTGATAAAGCCAGACCCCCAAAAACAATGATTGATAGTTTAGAGGCACCGATTTGTATTCGTTGCATTTTCAAGACAAATGCAAATTTTAAATGTTCATGTTTGCAAGAAACTTACCTTATTTCCTTTGGTGTCCCATAGATGTATGCAGGGATGATATAAACAAGCCAGCTGTCATGTCAACAAAGTGAAAAATACGTTAAATTACGAAGGAACAGAACTGAATTTAAGATTGTGAGGCCCATTGCAATTTCCACATCTGCTTTCTTTTTAAATTGTACCTACCAAATGACATTCAGTGTGGCAAAGAACAGAAATTTACAGGGTAATACAACAACACAGTGATTAATGTAATGATCTAAGCCTGGACTTCGATAGGGGACTTTGCTTTAACAAATATGTAACCATTTAAGTACTTATAATTTAACCACTATAACAGGTGTTCCACACATTTTACTGAAGATTTAATTAACTACATGTAGTTACATTAGTTTTATATTAAGTTATTGCATTTTAAAACATTAGTCCCCATTGCCAGGATATTTCTTGCCAGGACTTTTCAGTTACTTCAGAATAGCCACACAGTGAAAACCAAGTGTAATGCTCACTTCCAGGCAGCTCTTCGCCTTGGATTGATAGGAAATCTAAAGTTAAATCACAGAAATAAAACCATACTGTAAAACTTTACAGTGCATCAGAATTTCAAGTATTTACAAGAAAATAGCGCTTAAATAAGTCCACTTACGAATGAAATGTGATTTGTTTAAACTTTAGACTGCAATCAGAACGACTAGTACACCCGTGAGCGATGCAAGCCGGCATTTTTTTTATCAAAACACTTCACGACTACACGGAATCAAACCACCAGAAGCGAATGTTTTGGGGTAGCTAACATGGCGGACCTTCTCTTGGGTCGGCTTCAAGTTTGTGACGTCATGACAACTCCTCTTATTTTTACCTCCATGGTGATGAGGCGCAATAGATAGTCTTCTTGTGTCTTTTGTAAAGTGAACATATTTATATTTTAATAAAGTATTTTATAAGTAAAAGTGTGAACGTGATTCAAAACATGGTAGCAGAGCGTGGTTGTTGAAAACAAAAGTTGAAGTTAAATATTATATTGTGGCCATCGCGTGTTATTCAGAAAGTTCGACATGGCTGATATAACTATTCCTGTATTCGATGGCGAGGACTATGGGAACTGGAAGCAGCGGATAGTCATGTACCTAAAAATGAAGAAATGCCATACAGTGACTACGAGGGCAAAAGTGAGTTCAGACAAAGAAACGTGGGATGAAGAGGACTTGAAGGCTATCAACTATATTTATGGTGCAATCACAAATAAGCAACTAGAATTCGTGAGTGACAGAGAAAGTGCTTTCGAGATCATGAAGAAATTTGATGAATTATATTCGAAAGAGTCTACAGCCCTTCAAATATTATGCAGAAACAAGTGGGACAAATTGAGGTTAAGTGATTACAGTGATACGGGGACATTTTTCAGTGCATTTGAAAAAACTGTAAATGAGCTGAAATCTGCAGGCGCTAAAGTAATGGAAAAGGAGAAGTTAAATTATATGCTGCGAACGTTACCAGAGTCAATGAGCTATATTGGGGACTTAGTGGACGTCTTGAAGGAAGAGGACCAGACAGTTGAATATGTTAAAAGTAAGATTCAATTATTGAATGCAAAAACTGGAAATGAAGAGGTAAAATCAAATGCATTTCACACAGAAAGAAAATTGAATTCAAGAAATCAGGAGCAAGTATGTTATCGATGCGGCAAAGCAGGTCACTTCAAACGTGATTGTAACCAGGGAAGATCAAGTAACAGAGGCACATGGCATCGTGGAGTACATTTTCAAAGTAGCGACAGAGGTAATGGAAATATGCAGCGTGGAGGCTATAGCAATGTACAGCGTGGAAATTACGGCAACATGCAGCGTGGAGGTTATGGCAGCAGGCAACGTTGTCGAGGAGAGCAGCATGATTTTAGCAGCGGTCGGCATCACAGCAAGCAAGGTTACCATCAGAGTGATCATGGTATGAGTAGTTTTATAACAGAGGTTAATTCTATGATAGGTCAAAATAGAACAGTAGAGTCAAGTAACAACAATCAAATTCAAATCAATTGGTTATTAGACAGTGGCTGTACTGATCATGTTATTAATAATGAGGAATATTTTTCTAAGAGTATAACTTTAAAACAACCTATAAATGTAAAAATTGCTGATGGAAAAATTTTGCAAGCTACTAAAGTTGGTAATGTAATTAGTAATTTTCCTCTCTATGATCAAATGGTTCCAATTAATATGCAAGATGTTTTCTTTGTAAAAGACATAGACAAAAACTTGATCAGTTATGCCAAAATTACAGATAATCACAAAATTGTATCGGTAGGGAATAATGCTAACATTTTTGATAAAGCTAATGGATTGATTGCGATTGCATGGAAAGAGAGTCGGTTGTATAAAATGAGTAGTACTATTAATAAAGGAGAAGTTAATGTTAATGTTATGAGTAAAGACAATAATATGAAAACAAAGGAAAAATGGCACTGCATTTTGGGACATGTTAATTTCAATTATCTAAATACTTTATGTAAACATCAATTGTTAGATGGGGTTCCTTCAGAACTAGAATCAGAATTTATGAAATGTAAAATCTGTATCGAAAACAAAATGCATAATGTTCCTTTTAAAAATAATAGAACCAAAGCAAAAGAAATCTTAGAAATTGTTCACACAGATCTAAATGGGCCTCACTCAACTACTGGAATGCATGGGGAAAGATATTTTCTTTCTTTCATTGATGATTACAGTAAGGCAGCTCGTGTTTACACCATAAAATCTAAAGATCAAGTATACAATTGTTTTGTAGAGTATATTAATGAAGATGAGAATCTCACTGGGAAAACTGTTAAAAAGATAAGATGTGACAATGGGAAGGAATATTTAAATGACAATGTCTATGAATTTGTGAGACAAAAAGGAATTGTATTGAATGCTTGTCCACCTTATGTGCATGAGCTTAATGGTACTGCTGAAAGGTATAACAGATCCATCATGGACATTTCTCGGTGTCTGCTAGCCGAAGCGCGAGTAGACACGAGATTTTGGCCTGAAGTGGTTTTTTGCAGCAGCGTACCTCAAAAACAGAACTTTAGCTAACACCATTGAAAAGAAAACTCCTTATGAGATATTACTGGGGAAAAGACCTAATGTTAATCATTTGAAATTGTATGGGAGTAGAGTTTTTGTAAGAGTACCTGAGCAACTGACGAAGTCGAAATGGGATAGGAATACCGATTTGGGGGTTTTAATGGGTTATTGTGAAGTAGGCTACAGAGTGCTAATAAATAATAAAATAGTTGTTGCTCGACATGTGGACATTGTTGAAAGTGGTGTTAAATGTATTGGGTTTAAAGATTATGATTCAGCAAGTGAATATTCTAGTGATTCTGAACACGAAAGTATAGAAAATGAAACTGAACTAATAGAAAAACAGAAGGAAATTGAGAAAAATAAAAAGCTTTCTGATAACCATGAACCAGAGAAAGTACTTGAGTTGAGGAGATCATCTAGAGAAAGAAAACCAAAAATATTAAATGATTATGTTTACAGCAATTTTATTTATGTAAACTTTTGCAGTGCAAATAGTCCGGAAAGCTTTGAGGAGGCAATTAACAGCGCCGAATCAAATTATTGGGAAAAAGCGATGAATAAGGAAATTGATTGTTTGAACAAAAACAAAACATGGGAATTAGTAGATAAACCAGTTGATAAAGAAGCCATTGATGTAAAGTGGGTTTTCACAAAGAAATCAGAAAGTGTTTACAAAGCAAGATTAGTTGTCAGGGGGTTTCAACAATAAGTCGTTGAGGATATTTATTCTCCAGTAACCAATATGCAAACATTAAAGATTTTGTTGTCATACTGTTGTCAAGCAGGCTTGGTTATAGAACAAATGGACGTGGAGACTACGTTTCTAAATTGTAAAGTTTTATCTGAAGTTTATGTAAAGCAGCCAAAAGGATATGATGATGGTACGGATAGAGTCTGTAAATTGTATAAAGCATTGTATGGTTTGCGAGAAAGCTCACGAGCTTGGTTCAATTGTCTTGACGAGTTTTTAAGAAGTTTAGGTTTTAAAAGGAGTAAATATGATTATTGTCTTTATGTATTGCAAGATGGAGATGTCTTGATTTGTTTGATTATTTTTGTCGACGATTTGCTCATTTGCTGTGTGAGAAAAGATAAAATTGTTAAGATTAAGAACTTATTGTCAAAACGATTTAATATGAAAGATTTCGGTGAGGTAAAAACATATCTTGGCATCGATATTAATTGTGATTGTGAAACAAGAGTTATGAGTTTGAGTCAAGAAAAATATATTGATTCGTTAGCTGCGAAATATAAAATTGAAGATTCGATCTTGTACAAAACTCCAATGGAAGTAAATTTAAAGTTAGAACCAGCGTATGAAGATTGTAATGACGTTAGATATAGAAACTTGCTAGGTGCACTCTTGTACGTAAGTTCGGGTACTAGACCAGATATTAGCTATAGTGTGAATTACTTGAGCAGATTCCAAAGTTGTTACAGTAGTACTCATTTTAAATATGCTTTGAGAATTTTGAAATTTTTATATTTAACTAAAGATTTGAAATTAAACTATTGTAGGAATGAAAGTGCTGAGATATTAGATTGTTTTGTGGATTAAGATTGGGCAGGTGATAGTGTGGATAGAAAGTCAACTTCTGGTTATGTAATTAGATTATTTGGTAATGTATTTTGGAAGTCAAGAAAACAAGCGAGTGTTACAAAGGCTTCAACTTTCGCAGAATATGTAGCATTGTGTGAAGCTGTAAGCGAGGTGAAACTTGTACATGATATTTTAGACATTTTTAATGTTAAATTTGAAAAACCTATTGTCATATATGAAGATCATTCAGGAGCATTAAATATAGCGAAGTTTGGTAATTTTTCAAAGAATTCAAAATACATAGAAGAGCATTACCATTTTGTGAATGAGTATTATTTACAGGGACTCATTGATATTGTTAAAGTAGATTCAAATGAAAATGTTGCAGATATATTCACAAAGTCGTTATGTAGAGAATAATTCATTAAAATTAGGAATATGTTAAACATCGCGATGTAAATGTAAGGAGGTGTGTTGGAATTATGTAATACATTTATATGGGATATGAGAAAGTTCCAGAACATCGTTCTAGAATAAGTTATATCGAGTATGTTCGAGAATTATCGATTGTGGTGACAGCTATGTTTGTGTATATATGTGTGAGTGATGAGGCGCAATAGATAGTCTTCGTGTGTCTTTTGTAAAGTGAACATATGTATATTTTAATAAAGTATTTTATAAGTAAAAGTGTGAACGTGATTCAAAACACCAAGATCCTACCGTTAAATCAGTCTTTTGCAGCCAGAAGTGTGGTGTACTGAAATCCTAAATAAAACCCACCTGTTTTCAGAGAAAAATGTTTTTGCATTACTTTCTGAACGCCCCTCGTAATTCTTGATCAGCTTCGAATGTGAAAAGCTTCTTCCACTGCAAGCGACAGGCACTGGCATGATTAGCAGCAATTGTTGGGTTATGGGTTTCCAATTTCATTTAAGTATTTCAATATTAGCACTGAAGTTCTCGTATTCTTGTTCACTTTTTATCTGAACACTTTGATTTGTGTCAAAAGTTCTGACGCAACAATGTCTTCTGATTATTCACTATTTACCTTTTGTACTTAGCACTCTCACGTGTTCATTTCATACAGTTTTCAGTTCTTCATCCTATAAGTGTCTTAAACTTTTTGGTGAAAAATCTTAATATTTCGCAATACTTAGCCAGTTGCTCAAACTTTTGTTTCAAACTTATTAATACTGTGTCAACGGCAGGGTAGAAAAAATCAGTTTCGTCTTCTCCTCTGGAAGCTGTGCCCTGCAAAGTACATCGTCACATTTACAATCAAATTTGTTTTTTTTCGTGCCAGTTCTCTTTTGTTCAAATTGTGCCCAATATGTTAAGTTTCAGCTATCACTTTCGTAGTTAAAACAAACCGTCCCCACGGAACTTCTCACTTAAACTATATTTAACTTTCGAGTGATTTGGTTGCTAATTTCAAATCCATGTTTTCTGCCTGAAGGGCTTTGCTTGCTGCTATAAGGGCAAGGAGAAGCTCATACCGTATGACAGCACCGTCAATAAACTCGAAGTTATCTAATTCGTTCACAGCAAGTAAGTGTGCTTTGCTCTTTGTTTTCAATTAATCAATGCTATTGCACACCTCAAAAAGGGCATCTGTGACTTCTCTTGATTGGTACGTCATAGCTTCGACACTCTCCACCCAAATTTCCCATCGAAGTTCTGAAAGCTTCTTCACTGTTAATGTTGGTACTCTGTTCAATAAGATTTCCGCTCTCCGAGAGCATGCACCGAAATCAATGTATATTCTTTGAATTACACGAAAAAATGTGACTGCTTTTGCTGTAGGTTTTGCCGCATCTGATAAAACAAGATTAATATTCCACCTAGCGCATGGCAAATAAAATGCTCTTGGATTACATTGGGATTCTGTTTTGAACACCACTTCAATTACCTTCTATATTTGTACCATTTTCGTAACTTTGCCTCCGCAGACCTAGTTGGCCTACTTTCGATAAACGGGTTTTAGGCAAACTTTCTCCTGTTGTTGAAGAGCCATCCATAAAATCTACCGTCATTGTGCGTTCTTATAGGTTTACAAACTAAACAATCAATGTCATTTGTTCATTGTTGGTTGTATCAGGAGTACAATGAGGGATGACTGAAAAATATTTACTTTCTTCTAGAAAATTAACAGTGTTGTTTTGTACTTTGAGTGCAAGCAAATTTATGAGTTAATGTTGAATGTTTTTGCACACAAGAACGGTGAGGAATTTCTTAAGTTTTTAACTGCGATTAAATTTTTCTGCAAAACAGGATCAAATTCTGCAATCATTTCGATTAAACCAAGAGAATTGCCATTATTATATTGATAGAGCTTGTACTTTTTGGTACGTTTCGAATACACAATCCATTTTCGATCCCTTTTTTCTCCATTGGGTAAAGCTGTTACGTAAAAATGAATTGAAAATTTTCTTCCCTTCTCGTATTAAAGATAATAATAATTTACAATTTTAATAGGGCCTTTCTGTACAATTTCATTTATCATGGAGGATGTTAACGTATTAGGTCAAGTGCCTGGGTCTCGATTTGTGATTATTTCACGGTCGCTATCAGTAGACCTAGCTGAATGTGGGATACCAGTTGTTTCTCATAACGATACATTTTCAGTTTTATCTACAGCACCACCTGATGAGGGGGTAGTGTTAATGACATCACCATTTGAGCATAAATTGATTTTAATTTGTGAAGATAAGATGTTTCTCGAAGAACCTTTTCGAAAGTGTCTTTTTTTTTTTTGCAGTTGAAATTTGTTCGTGATGAAGCTTTCTATTTTATCACCTTATTTTTTTTTTCAGCACGCGGGAGGAACACTATATCGTAACACAGAACGCACATACAGCACAAGAAACGATTTGAACTGGAAACGTACATTTAAACTCATGACAACTAACAAATTATTTTGTGAGATACCGATGAAAATAATGCTTAATTGTTAGCCACAGCAGTGAGCTGCAAGAGTGCAGAGAAAGAGAAGAGCTAAGAGACAATGAATAGCGTTTCTTTGAAATTACGGATGAGCAGATGTTAACAGAAGATACTGCTGCCGCGCATCGCTACTGGGGATGGTGGTTATCATTGAAATTACTGGTTTCCCGTTATATCGGTTTATTACAACGTCAGTTCCACGGGCACCCGACCGCTCAAATTTTTAAATAACCGATTTAATTTTTTATTTCTGTTATCTCCTGTAAGAAATGCAGAAAAAAGTTGACTTCCTCAGTTTCAAGATAAATAGAATCAAAATAATGAATAGGCAATGAAAGAAAACTTAGACCAACCATTGTTCACTCATTTTCTCGACAAGTGTTAAGTGGTTGAATACTACGAAAAAATACTAGTATTATCCTATTGTTTCTAATTTTATGAAACTCAGCTCAAAAATCATGTTGTAATCGAGGATCATACCACTATTTGGGCATTATAAATAGCCAGCACTGAAGGATGAAAACTGAGCATGAAGAGCTCGTATTTTGCGTATTGGTTTGTCCTTTTTCAAGGGCTACAAGCGGATAAAGGCATATTATGTAGACACAGATAGCAGATGAGCTACTTTCGTTTCTTATTGTATACGATGAACAAATTATTGTTAAGCTTTTGATTTATTACGGTTACCATAATGTTCTTGTTGTGGTCTTCAGTCTGCAGACTGGTTTAATGCAGCTCTCCATGCTACTCTATCCTGTGCAGGCCTCTTCATCTCCCAGTACCTACTGCAACCTACATCCTTCTGAATCTGTTCAGTGTATTCATCTCTTGGCCTCCCTCTTCGATTTTTACCCTCCGCGCTGCTCTCCAATACTAAATTGGTGACCCCTTGACGTATCAGAATATGTCCTGTCAATGGATCTCTTCTTCTAGTCAAGTTCTGCCACAAATTTCTCTTCTCCTCAATTCTATTCAATACCTCCTCATTAGTTATGTGATCTACCCATCTAATCTTCAGCATTCTTCTGTAGCACCACATTTCGAAAGCTTCTATTCTCTTTTTGTCTAAACTATTTATTGTCCACGTTTCACTTCCATACATGGCTACACTCCAAATAAATACTTTCAGAAACGACTTCCTGACACTTAAATCTATACTCGATGTTAACAAATATCTCTTCTTCAGAAACGCTTTCCTTGTCATTGCCAGTCTACATTTTATATCCTCTCTACTTCGACCATCATCAGTTATTATGCTCCCCAAACAGCAAAACTTATTTACTACTTTAAGTGTCTCGTTTCCTAATCTAATTCCCTCAGCACCACTCGATTTAATTCGACTACATTCCACTATCCTCGTTTTGCTTTTGTTGATGTTCATCTTATATCCTCCTTTCCAGACACTGTCCATTCCGTTCAGCTGCTCTTCCAGGTCCTTTGCTGTCTCTGACAGAATTACAATGTCATCGGCGAACGCCAAAGTTTTAATTTCTTCTCCATGGATTTCAATTATTACTCCCAATTTTTCTTTTGTTTCCTTTACTGCTTGCTCAATGTACAGATTGAATAACCTCTGGGATAGGCTACAACCCTGTCTCACTCCCTTCCCAAGCAATGCTTCCATTTCATGCCCCTCGACTCTTATAATTGCCATCTGGTTTCTGTACAAATTGTAAATAGCCTTTTGCTCCCTGTATTTTACCCCTGCCACCTTCAGAATTTGAAAGAGAGTATTCCAGACAACATTGTCAAAATCTGTCTCTAAGTCTACAAATGCCAGAAACGTAGGTTTGCTTTTCATTAATCTATTCTCTAAGATAAGTCGTAGGGTCAGTATTGCCTCACATGTTCCATTTCTACGGAATCCAAACCGATCTTCCCTGAGGTTGGCTTCTACCAGTTTTTCCATTCGTCTGTAAAGAATTCGTGTTAGTATTTTGCACCGTGGCTTATAGTTCAGTAATTTTCACATCTGTTCACCGCTGCTTTCTTTGGGATTGGAATTATTATATTCTTTTTGTAGTCTGAGGGTATTTCACCTGTCTCATACATCTTGCTCACCAGATGGTAGAGTTTTGCCAGGGCTGGCTCTCCCAAGGCTATCAGTACTTCTAATGGAATGTTGTCTACTCCCTGGGCCTCGTTTCGACTTTCAGGGCTCTGTCAAACTCTTCGCGCAGTATCATATCTCCTATTTCATCTTCATCTATATCCTCTCTCATTTCCATAATATTGTCCTCAAGAACGTCGCCCTTGTATAGACCCTGAACTGGATTTCCATCTGAGCTCTTGATATTCGTGCAAGTGGTTATCTTTTGTCCAAACGTCTCTTTAATTTTCCTGTAGGCAGTATCTATCTTACCCCTAGTGATATACGAATCTACATCCTTACATTTGTCATCTAGCCATCCCTGCTTAGCCATTTTGCACGTCCTGTCGATTCCATTTTTGAGACGTTTGTATTCCATTTTGCCTTCTTCATTTACCACATTTTTGTATTTCCTCATTTCATCAATTAAATTCAGTATCTCATCTGTGACCCAAGGATTTCTATTAGCCCTTGTCTTTTTACCTACTTGATCCTCTGCTGCCTACACTATTTCATCTCTCAAAGCTACCCATTCTTCTTCTACTGTATTTCTTTCCCCCATTCTTGTCAATCGTTCCCTAATGCTCTCCCCGAAACTCTCTACAACCTCTGGTTCTGTCAGTTTATCCAGATCCCATCTCTTTAAATTTCCACCTTTTTGCAGTTTCTTTAGTTTTATTCTACAGCTCATAACCAATACATTGTGGTCAGAGACCACATCTGCCCCTGAAAATGTCTAACAATTTAAAACCTGGTTCCTAAATCTCTGTCTTACCAGTATATAATCTATCTGAAACCTGTCAGTATCTCCAGGCTTCTTCCATGTATACAACCTTCTTTCATGATTCTTGAACCAAGTGTTAGCTATGATTAAATTATGCTCTGTGCAAAATTCTACCAGGCGGCTTCCTCTTTCGTTCCTTACCCCCATTTCATATTCACCTACTACGTTTCCTTCTCTTCCTTTTCATACTCTAGAATTCCAGTCACCCATGACTATTAAATTTTCATCTCCCTTTACTATCTGAATAATTTCTTTTATCTCATCATACATTTCATCAATCTCCTCGTCAGCTGCAGAGTTAGTTGGCATATAACCTTGTACTACTGTGGTAGTCGTGGGCTTCGTGTCTATCTTGGCCACAATAATGCGTTCACTATGCTGTTTGTAGTAGCTTAACCGCATTCTTGTTTTTTTTATTCATTATTAAACCTACTCCTGCATGACCCCTATTTGATTTTGTATTTATAACCCTGTATTCACCTGACCAGAAGTCTTGTTCCTCCTGCCACTGAACTTCACTAATTCCCACTATACCTAACTGTAACCCATCCATTTCCCTTTTTAAATTTTCTAACCTACCTGCTCGATTAAGCGATCTGACATTCCACGCTCCCATCCGTAAAACGCCAGTTTTCTTTCTCCTGATAACGACGTCCCCCTGAGTAGTCCCCGCCCAGAGATCCGAATGGGGAACTATTTTACCTCCGGAATATTTAACCAATAGGATGCCATCGTCATTTAACCATAAAGCTGCATGCCCTCGGGAAAAATTACGGCTGTAGTTTCCCCTTGCTTTCAACTGTTCACAGTACCAGCACAGTAAGGCCGTTTTGGTTAGTGTTACAAGGCCAGATCAGCCAATCATCCAGACTGTTGCACCTGCAGTTACTGAAAAGGCTGCTGCCCCTCTTCAGGAACCACACGTTTGTCTGGCCTCTCAACTGATACCCCTCCGTTGTGGTTGCACCTACGGCACTGTTATCTCTATCTTAGAGGCACGCAAGCCTCCCCACTAACGGAAAGGTCCATGGTTCATGCTTCATATCGTTCCTCTATTATTATTTCGTAGAAATCGCTGGCAGATCTTCAATCATTCTAAAGTAAATGAAGTATTGTATTTCGTTCTTGTGTCACTTCACAATAGTATTTCCAGACTGTAGATGTAGTCACGAACGATGGCTTTCGAATTTAGGCTCGTTCTGTGCACCTACGTCGCGCGTTCTTCGGCAGCCAATTAGTCTTCAGCAGTGTTCTAAGCGCTGTGCTGTGAATGTTGTACGCAATGCGAGCATCATACACGATCGTAGCGAGTTTTTTAACGAATTTTTATTCCATTTGTTTCGAGTTGTCATGGTTGATGGTGGTGGTAGGCGACTAATTCTGCACTAGCAAGCGAGAGATATAATTTGCAGGATACACGCTTTCATCTGGTGCAAAGCACGTGTATGCGAGTACGGCAACAGCCACGTGTAACCGGCAACAATGCAATACCCGTCCTTGCCTGCGCGAACCGCCATCGTTCGTGGATGGGACTCTAGGATTGGTTCCATTCTCCAATGGGATTGATGTCCGGTGACGACAGGGAGAAACTACCATATAGACCAGGTGGGGGTAAGTCTTCTACACTGCACGCACACACGTTTACGTTAAGCCACTACACATGGTAACAGGGGCATAACTGTCTCAGCAATGCTGTACAATTTCTTGTGCCAAGTGTTTGTTGGTCGTTTCTGTCGGCAGTATTATTAAAGTAGCGCTGATCACTTTTCTCTTTTTCTACAATAATGCAATATTCCAAAACAATGGAAAATGTCTGAATAAAAACTACTCGTTTTCCAAAAAAAGATTTATTTAAAAACAAACGATGGGAAATTCCAAGTAGGAATACCAACAATGCAGGAAAAGACAGGTCGCTACTTCCTGTCAAGAAGACATGTTAAGTTGCAGACAGGCATTCTGACCGCAAATGCTGGAGTTGGCGGTCGTGTGTGCATGAGGTGTGCCTGCTTGTGTGTGCGAGTGGTGTGTGTTTCGTTTTTGCTGATGAAGGCTGTGGCCGAGAGCTAGCTTTTAATTGTGCCTGTCTGCAAATAAACGCGTCTTTATTTAAAAACAAAACTTTAGCACTGCTGCTATGGCTAACTAATACTTCAGTATTTTTCCCACTTATTAGTGACAAATAAAAACACCTCTTACAACCGAGGCCAAAAAATACCGAAACATACCTGTTATCAAGAACTAAAATACCGGTATCGGTTTTAACCGGTCAGTTTTTTCCATCCTAATCCTTATCATAGACCTTGGTTCCCTCGACTCCAATGCTGCGATAGTTTTCTACGATGTTCACCACTAGCATGTGGTAATGAAACAATGGGTATATACCTCAACACTTAAATACTTGATTCATGCCTAGGATTGTCATATCTATCTGGGGCCTCGTCGGGACGCTCTGACATGGGGATGTAGAAATGAAGTAAAAATTTCGTCTAATATAATCACTTTTTATTTGGAAATGAAATACGTGGAATTTGTTGCGACCGAAGTAGTTGGTACACAATAATGTCCTGAAGATTTCACCTTTGCCTTCAAGTCTTTTTTTCCCTTATAAGTATATATAAAAATCCGTGCAAGTTTGTTTGCAGTTAAATGGCAGTGTAGGATTGATTCCACAGTCTTTGGCAGCAGTCAGTTTCTTTCATCAATCCACTGGGCCGACATCAGCAAAAGTACTCTTTCCACAGTGGCGTTGAATGTGGGAATAGAAAACAAATACTCGCATGATTTTAGCCGTTGGCATTTGCGTTCATGGTTTTCGGTTTGCTTAAGAAATTAAGTACACTTTTCTTCCAGTCACGCTTAGTTTCTAAAAAGCCCTTCATGTACACATATTCCTGAAAATAATTGTCAACTGAAGTATTCACATTTTTAGTCGGGTATATAATAATGTTTTCAATCTTCACCCAATCTGGGGTTTCAGATCCAATCAAATACTTGATATTTATTTATTAAAACAGAAAGCCCATTTCTCAAACTAGTGAAATGCTATGGTATAGAGAACCATTGTGTCTACCTCAGACTTCGAAATAAAATTAATTATTTCTTGATTATGGTTCCCATTCTTTAATTTGTTCTAATTCATCTTGGTTTTGCATGCCAATAACATTTGCAGTCTTCCTTTCATTCAGACATCTTTGTGTGTCGATTAATGATTGTATTTCTTATTTCAGTTATCGAGACTTTATCATTCTCCACGATTTTTATATTTTTTTCAAAGATCCGAGTTTGACTGCAGAAACATGAAGTAAATTTCACTGATCGGACTACTCAAAAAATCTGAAATTATTTTAGGTGACCTGTCTTCACCGTCAAAAAACTGTATTAATGGAATCTACGGCTTAAGGATCTCTCAGTGGCGGGCATTAACGACAGCCATCTTGCTCCTGAGTGAGATAGAAGAACCTGATAATTGACACCATCGCGTAAGCAGAATTCCTTCTACTTCTCTGTCCTTATCGTGTATATTGAAAAATTATGAAATATTTTCGTGACGATTATTTCCGTCAGTTAAATCTGCAGCAACTCTTGATATACACTGAAGCCTGAAAGAAACTGGCATAGGCATGCGTGTTCATATACGGAGATATGTAAACAGGCAGAATACTGCACTGCGGTCGGCAACACCTATGTAAGACAAGTGTCTGGCGCAGTTGTTAGACCAGTTACTGCAGCTACAATGGCAGGTTATCAAGATTTAAGTGAGTTTGAACGTGGTGTTACAGTCGGTGCACGAGCGATGGGACACAGCATCTCCGAGGTAACGATGAAGTGAAGATTTTCCCGTACGACCATTTCACGAATGTATCCTGAATATCAGGAATGCGGTAAAACATCAAACTTCCGACACCGCTGCCGCCGGAAAAAGGTTGTGGAAGAACGGGACCAACGACGACTGGAGGGAATCGTTCAACGTGACGGAAGTACAAACCTTCCGCAGCTGAAGATTTCAATACTGGGCCATCAACCAGTGTCGCCGTGCGACCCATTCAACGAAACATCATCGATATGGGCTTTCGGAGCCGAAGCTCCACTCGTATACCCTTGATGACTGCACGACACAAAGCTTTACGCCTCGCTTGGGCCTGTCAGCACCGTCATTCGACGGTTGATGACTGGAAACATGTTGCCTGGTCGAACTAGTCTCGTCTCGAATTGTATCGAGCAGATGGATGTATACGGATGTGGATACAACCTCATGAATCCATGGACCTTGCATGTTAACAGAGGACTGTTCAGGCTGGTGGAGGCTCAGTAATGGTGTGGGACGTGTGCAGTTGGAATGATATGGGACCTCTCATAGGTGTAGACACTACTCCTGTATGATCACCTACGTCCATTCGTGTTCATTGTGTATTCCGACGGACTTGGACAATTTCAGCAGGACAATGCGACACCCCACACGTGCAGAATTCCTACCGAGTGGCTCCAGAAACACTCTTCTGAGTTTAAACATTTCCGCTGACTACCAAACTGCCCAGACCTGAATATTGTTGAGCATATCGGGATGCCTTACAACGTGCTGTTCAGAAAAGATCTCCACCCCATCCTACTCTTACAGATTTATGGACAGCCCTGCAGGATTCACGGTGTCGGTTCCCTCCAGCACTACTTCAGACATTATTCGGGTCCATGCCACGCTATGTTGCTATACTTCTGCGTGCTCGCACGGATCCTACACTATATTAGGTAGATGTATCCGATTTTTGGCTCTTCTGAGTAGTATTGTCGAGAATATGGGCAGAGCATCCAGTTCCTTGTATATTTTTTCCTAGTTCTTTAATTTGCTGGAACGAATTCCGCTGGCCATGTTAATGTAGCGCTCCGAAGTTGGTATTGATACTGTTTCCACAAAGAGGGATTAATTTGTCTAATGGAATTGGCATTTGTCTTTAAAGGTCAGGATAAAACTTTGCACTTGTCTCCGATGTTTCGTATTCAGCGAATCAAACTTCAGTAACTTCTGTTGGATTCCACCAGTTTCAGTAAAATATTGAACAAGTAAAGGAAAAAGAAGAAACATCTTTTCAACGTTGTGGCTCAATGCGTCAGTGGCTGCGTCGTAGAATGAAACTTATTTCAGTTGTTTTACGCATTCGGACACAGAGTGCGGCGAGAGGATTTCAACAAACGCTTTAGCTTTGCTCCTGTCTGTAGACTGCTGCCGGCCGGGTTGGCCGAGCGGTTCTAGGCGCTACAGTCTGGAACCGCGCGACCGCTACGTTCGGAGGTTCGAATCCTGCCTCGGGCATGGGTGTGTGTGATGTCCTTAGGTTAGTTAGGTTTAATTAGTTCTAAGTTCTAAGGGACTCATGACCTCAGAAGTTAAGTCCCATAGTACTCAGAGCCATTTGAAA
Source organism: Schistocerca serialis cubense (assembly GCF_023864345.2). NCBI lineage: Eukaryota > Metazoa > Arthropoda > Insecta > Orthoptera > Acrididae > Schistocerca > Schistocerca serialis. The sequence continues at coordinate 3,069,267 of NW_026048487.1, forward strand.
TCAGTTTTGCGGTACAGTCGAGAGAGCTGCTGGATTGATGCTTCACAACATTGTAAGCTGTTGTTAGTTCTGCAGCACCACCGAGAAATTCTTCCTGGGTATCTTCTATAATCATGAATGTAGAAATATATTTTGATGTCGAATCATTTGTATGGTTCTTGGTAGAAATGTGATGCCTCACATCTGCCTTACCTCCACGAGTTACTGAAACGAAACAGCTGCATATCACACACAACGCTTCCTGATCCGTACGTCCTTTGTTGACAAAAGACCACTCTTTTGTGTAATCATCCGAAAAGTGGCACTTTCTATTTCCATCCTAAGGCGTATGCTGTGATAAGTTCATTAGACAGTAACCAGTCGGCGATAACACTTTAGTCATAGAAGTACGCATTATTATTCGCTTCACGCAGTAAATACTTCAAACATTACTAACTTGCACTCGTTGTTCGTATTACGTTTACAAATAACCGTCTTATCACATTGCTATTTATACGAGAACTGCCAGATTCTTTCGCGTGGCGCTGCTTAAACAGTTCCAGCCACGTACCACTGGAAAAAAAATGGTATTTTTTCGGACAGTGGCACTAGATGTAGAAGGTGCTTGCATCGTCGATACAGGACACGCAACATGCAACGCCATGTGTGACACGATCTTGTCTAAATAAACGTGTTGACGTTTACTTGGTTCAAATGGCTCTGAGCACTATGGGACTTAACTTCTGAGGTCATGAGTCCCCTAGAACTTAGAACTACTTAAACCTAACTAACCTAAGGACGTCACACACATCCATGCCTGTGGCAGGATTCGAACCTGCGACAGTAACGGTCGCGCGGTTCCAGACAATAGCGCCTAGAAACACTCGGCCACTCCAGCCGGCTGACTTTTTACTAATTGAGGCTGCATTTACATGTTGCGCCAACAGATGGCGTTACTCCAGAACTTAAGGCAAGCTGGTAACAGCATTTTGCAAAACTGGAACAGAATTAAGTCCTGTCTGCGTGTCGGGACAAGAAGGTCCATGACGGTGACGGTCCCGATATATGGAGTGGCGCCGGCCGAAGTGGCCGAGCGATTCTGGGCGCTACAGTCTGGAACCGCGCGACCGCTACGGTCGCAGGTACGAATCCTGCCTCGGGCATGGGTGTGTGTGTAGTCATTAGGTTAGTTAGGTTTAAGTAGTTCTAAGTTCTAGGGGACTGATGACCTCAGATGTTAGTGCTTAGAGCCATATCGAGTGGCGTGACAACCCAATTTGTACTGCTGTAATTCGTTACGGCTATATATGGAAACGACAGGGATAATATCGTGTCCTTAATTTTGGCAATGTTCCGTAGAGTTTCGCGTGCCCAAAGGTTGCAAAATAAATGTACGGCACGAAAAACAGAATAATTTCCCATTAACAAAGTGAAAATCAAACGCTCCCGTGATTTGCTACGGCCAGAGTACTCCCTCTTGGATACAGCAACGCTAGAATCAGTGACAGTCATTTCTAGAAATACATGAGAATTCTGAAAATAATAAAAAAACTACATTCCATTCTAGGAGGGGGTAATAACTCCCCTTGCTGAGTTATGAGGACAGTGATTAAAGGTACATGATTTGTGAAGAAGTTACGTTTTAACTCATAGGAGAAAGCCAGTTTGGTTGGTACACACATAGTGTTTCGATACTCGCAGTTGAAACAACATGGGAAGCGGATCAATAAGGACAACCTGTGCTATGTAACCGTGTATTTGTAACTAGAAATCGCAGAGATGTGTAGTTTATTTGCAGGAAAGTTGTGAACTGTCTGAATAGGTAACCATTGCACGCTTCGTAAGTTAATAGTTTAAGTTAAATTATTATTTCATGAATATGCTTTATATATTTAGGGAAGCTGTGAACTGTGAATTGATAATCGAGCCCTCGTTATGTAACAATGCATCACCATAATCTGGGTAATATGCACTCCATTATATGGAAAGCTAGTTAATCTCGCATCTAGTATTTTACGACGACATATCTGCTAAACTATCTTGTACCATGATTCCAGTTTGCAGCCACGTTCAGTCACATATTTGTATTGTGTCTGAAAAACGGGTTGTGAATACATTTATTAGTAAAGAAACAACAAATTAGAACGTCATGCATGTTACTCCCCGAACAGCGAAAACGTAGTAACTGATACACCTTTTTTCCCTTTCTTTTCTTAGAGGGAATTTTCGGCGAGAAAAAAGTGTCAGATTATTTCGAAATGATGAGAAAAGTCTGATTCTGAAACACTGAATGAGGGTAGCCTGGTGATTCGCATGCTTTGAGTTACGCTGCCTTAGTTTAATTCTTCAGTTGTGCCAGACCTGTTACGTGAGATTACACCTCTTACTGAGATCATTACGACAGCAATTTAAACACAGTCTATAAGTATGTGAAATGCTGAAAATCAAATTTTTGTTGTAAGACGTTAAATTGGGGTCCTACTATTTGAATTTATTGTCAGTTTTATGCGAATTTTCAGACCAGACATACAATGGAGAGACGTGGCGTAGAATGCCATCGCCTCTCTCGCCTTTTGAAACCCATGAAGTATGCTAACGCTCAGCATCGTATGCCCACCATGCATTCAATGGAATACTATGAAAGCAGAATTTCGAATTTAGGACTACGTTATTAAAGTATCCTTGGAGATACGTCTGACACAAAATCTTATTTGCCTGGGCAGTGGCCATCAATTCGATGGCATAGTGGATGGAATGATAATATTACGGCTTTACACTGCACTTCACTAGACGATAGGAGAGTCTGTGTTAAGACCGTGGCCTGCTTTGCCGTATGCTATTGCTTCCGCCGTGGTACTGTGGATATGCTTTGATGCTCCAACATGACATAGAAGTTCGACACGGAAGGAATGAACGGTTGCTATTACACCATTTGAGGTAAGTTGGTTCTGGTAATGTCAACTCTATACTAAGTTGCTTATCCTCGGGGTTGCTCTGTTCCCCTCTGTTTCTATGCATGAACTTAAATCAGTGTCACAATCAGACACTAAAGGGCTATTGACTTCTTATCAAGAATTTCCTGATTAAGTCATCAGTAAAAGCCGAAAATAGTCACCAGGACACCCGGTATCAGTTACAGGTTATTTGACAGACATACCATTTTCGGTATTTTACGTAATTATTAACCGATTTCTAAAATTCAAAATGCTGTCCTCATGTGCTGTGGGTATAATCTTACGTTAAAGGTTCAGCATAGTTTCTCAAGTACGAGAGTTGGAAAATGTGTATACGTCTTGAGCCGCCGAAATTACCCAAACTATATTCATCTTGTGTTTGACATGGAGAGCACTTTGAGACTTCCAACAAACCCATAATTTCAAACGTACGTGAAACGTATTCTCCCTATAGCCCTTCATAAAGTAGGAAAAAAAGTTTCTGATGTATTAAAGCTTTAGGATCCGTTTTTTTTGTTGCAGTCTTCTGTCCGAAGACTGGTTTGATGCAGCTCTCCATGCTACTCTCCCCTATGCGAGCTTTTTCATCTCCGAATAGCTACTGAAACCTACATCTTTCTGAATCTGATTAGTGTATTCATCTGTTTGTCTCCCTTTACGATTTTTAGCTTCCACAGTTCCCTTCCAATACTAAATTGGTGATCCCTTGATATCCCAGAAAGTGTCCTATCAATCTATCCCTTCTTTTAGTCAAATTATGCCAAAAATTTCTTTTCTCCCCAATTCTGTTCGGTACCTTCTCTTTAGCTACGTGATCTACCCATCTAATCTTCAGCATCCTTCCGTGGCACCACATTTCAAAAGCTTTTATTCTCGTCTTGTTTAAACTGCTTATAATCCATGTTTCACTTCCATACTTTGCTACACTCCAGACAAATAACTTCAGGTAACACTTCCTAACATTTAAGTCTATGTTCGATGTTTGCAAATTTCTCTGCTTCACTAACGCTTTTTTTGCCATTGCCAGTATATCTTCTCTACTGCGACCATAAATAGGTATTTTGCTGTCTAGATTTAAAAAAAAACTGATCCACTACTTTCAGTCTCGTTTTCCTAATCTAATTCCATCAGTATCACCTCATTTAATTCATATAAATGTCCACCCGTGGTAGCTGAGCGGTCAGCTGCGACGGAATGTCATACCTAACGGCCCGGGTTCGATTCCCGGCTGGGTCGGAGATTTTCTCCGCTCAGGGACTGGGTGTTGTCTTGCCCTTATCATCATCATTTCATCCCCATCGACAGGTAAGTCGCCGAAGTGGCTTCATCTTGAAAGACTTCCACCAGGCGAACGGTCTACCCGACGGGAGGCCCTAACCACACGGTATTTCAATTTTCCATTCATCTAAATTCCATTATCCATGTTTTGTTTTCGTTCCTTTCAAGACACTATCCATTCCGTTCAACTGATCTTCCAACGCTTTGCTGTCTCTGACAGAATTACAATGTCATCGAAACCTCGAAGTTTTTATTTCTTCTCCCTGGACTTTAACTCCTTGTCCAAATTTTTCTGTGGTTTCATTTACTGCTTGCTCAATGTACAGGTACTGTAGGGGACAGGCTACAATCTTCGTGACAAGAAAATAAAAACATCTACAGTTGTCCTTATGATTTTAATTTATTTTGTCGCTACCAGTTTCAACGCTTCATTGCGTCATTTTCAGGCTGTCTTTGATGCGGTACAAAATAAATTAAAATCACAAGGACGGCTGTAGGTGTTTTTATTTTTTGTCACGATAGTAAACGGCCGTCGTCCCAGAGACCTCCTGCTAAAAGGATGAACATACAAAAGGCTACAATCTTGTCTCACTCCCTTCTCAACCACTCGTCTCTTCCATGCCCCTCAACTTTTAAAGCTGCAGTCTGGTTTCTATACAAGTTGTAAATAGCCCTCCACTGACTGTATTTTATCCCTGCTACATTCAGAATTCCGATGAGAATATTACAGTCGACATTGTCAAAAGCTTTCCCTAAGTATATAGTTGCTATAAACGTAGGTTTGTCTTGAACTACATTCTAAAATACGTCATAGGGTCAGTATTGCCTCATGTGTACTTACATTTCTCAGAAATCGAAACCGATCTTTCCCAAGCTGGTCTTCTACCAGGATTTTCATTCTTCTGTAAAAATTCGTGTTAGTATTTTGTAGCCATGATCAGTTATGACCTTTTACTTCATTATTTATTTACTACTGACTCTATTCGCAACATATTTTGCAGGCAGTATCCACATATACACCACTACACGGATCTGCAACAGCATATCGTTGTACGACGCATAGTTCAAGTGATATGACTATGTCGTCATATACATTGAGATGGGTGAACAACTAGCTTAACATATTAACTGATTTGCAAAGCAATCAGACCTTTCAAGCCCTTATACATAAGGGAGTTCGATCCTGTGGCGAATCTGGAGTTGGAATGGGGGGGGGGGGGGGGGGGGATGGGATGGGTTACTCATAATTTTAAAACAACCACGTATTGGGTAAAACGGCGCACTAAAAGCATCGTTTGCACTTTTACGCTGCGCCTGAGTATGAACACAACTAAGTAGCTGCCTTTTACCACTCATGCAGACTCTTCCACTTCACCACTCATTCTGCAAGGGAGGCAGGTTGGGTGAAATAGGCGGTGAAATGTTTTATGCAAATATTTCATTGTGAAAGCATTTTTGAAGCTAAATCTGTGAAAACTGGTATGTGGCGTCTTGTTTGGAAATGAAAAAAAAAACCTGTTTCACTGTTTTTGGAAAACCAACACCTAAGGGGGGTGAAATAGGGCCAGACTGAGATTTTCACTCTGCAGCGGAGTGTGTGCTGCTATGAAACATCCTGGGAGATTAAAACTGTGTGCTGGACCGAGGCTGGAACTCGTTACCTTAGCCTTTCGCGGGCAAGTGCTACACAAGTTCTGCAAGATTCGCAGGAGAGCTTCTGTGAAGTTTGGAATGTAGGAGACGAGGTGTTGGCAGAATTAAGGCTGTGGGGACGGATCGTGTGACGTGCTTGGGTAGCTCAGTTTGTAGAGCACTTTCGCACGAAAGCGAAGGTCCCGAGATCGAGTCTCGGTCGGGCACACAGTTTTAATCTGCGAGGAAAGTTCAAGGCCAGACTGATTCACTGACTCATCATCGCCCAGCCGAAACCGCTATGGATAGAAACTTGAAATTTGGAGAGTGTGTGAATCTTATACTGTAGATATCGTTTAAGTAGGGATTGTTCGAAATTGAAGACAAAAAAGGGGTGAAATAGGTGACGGAAAGCTTTCTCAAAATATGTCGCAATTAAGGCATTTCTGAAGCTAGAACTACTAAAATTGGTATTTGGTTTCTCAGTTAGAAGTAAAAAAAAAAAAAAGCACGTTTCAGCAATTTTGGCAATCCAATCACTAAGTGGGGAAAACAGTGAGTGAACGTCTTTTGGAAATAATTCATTATCACTATTTAAAACCGGTCGTAGGTTGCACAATATTCATTATTAAAGAACAAATAACGCATTTTAAAGCTAAATCTACGAAAATGAATGTTAATTAAAAAAATGTTTCACTCTTTTTGGAAATTCAGTGCCTTAAGGGAGTGAAATAGCGGATAAAAGGTTTTATAAAATTATTTCATTGTGGAAACGTTTTCAAATCTAAATCTTTGGAAATTTGTACTTGGCTTCTCTGTTAGAAAGAACAAAAAATATGTGTTTACTCTTTACAGAAATTCAATCCTTTAGGGCGTAAAATTATTAGGAAAATATTTCATTACATTAAAAAAATTTTAAAGCTTAGCCTATGAAATTGGTACGAGTATTTCATTTCTAGGTGAGCTATAAAGAAATATGTGTTTCAGTGGAAATATTGTTACAAGAACGCAAACGGCATGATTAACAGAATCCTTGAACTACAGCTACCGGAATTGCTTTTTGGTCAGAATTACATTCGGAAAAAACCATGCATCTATGGCCTCAATTAGCGTGAAACGTTTAGAAGGTGTTGCAATTTGTGAACAATATAGAAATTCGATTAAAGAAAAAAAAAAAAATCTGTGCAGACGATACAGGCTACGAGTGAAAAGTATCGGGTGCTAAGCTAGTATGTGATACAGATGGAACTGCGGTTTGTGATACAAACATAAGGGGTCGCAGAGATTAAAATATGCTAAACCCTAACGTTGAGGGGACTTTCTCAATTTTACAACAGAATAAATACCGTTCGCACATTTGCGTTGATCGAAATGTTGAACTAACTTTACCGAAGTGTCTGTGCAGTCGAGGATATGGCTCTTGGGGTAATATTGTATAAGATTCTTGTAAATTCCTGTAGTGGACTAAGAGGTCATATCAGCTCAAGTGGGAGGTAATGAGGAGGTACATCAGCAACCACAACCATGAATGGTCTGACAAATAAATCGAAATCAGTCTTCGACGTGACATTTCTTTGAGAACTGGTGACAAAATTTTTCAATTACTGAAACGAAGGTAATCATGTCTGGTCGAGATATGACTGCCTTGAGCTTTGAGAAATGTTCCATGTCATGCACTAGAAGCTGATTTTTCCACAGGATTAACTTTTGTTTTATAGTATCAATATAGTCGGCCATACATGTAAATCATTCTCCCCTTGCATTAAAAGACTTGATGAAATCAAATAACTGGTGACGTCGACCATAAAAGATTTTGTCACTGCCCTATTTTTCTTTTAACTCTTCTTTGCCTAATCAAGTCGTATTTGTGCCTGGTGGTGTAACGACGTTCCAATGAACGTTTTTCGCAGCTCATAATAGTGCGATGGTGTGTAAGCAGTTTGCATGGCGTTCAAAGAGCAATTCCCATTTAGCTCTGAATGATATGACTTCTCCACTTTTTCTTTCAAGTGCGTAGACGCAGTGGTGTTCCTAATTAAGAACGTAAATCTAATTTAGCACAGCCTGTGTTGTGACAAGGCGACTGGCTCTCTCTAGCGGCGCCCGGCTGCTGACTCGCTTTGCATTTCCTGTTCTCCACCGCTCGCCCCTCAGCGCCATTTGCCCAGACCGGCTCTAAATATAACCAACCCACTTTTCTTAAAATATATAGAATTCAATCAGTATCTTTCCTCAGTTTGGTGCAAAAATGGCTTCTTAAAATAATGTTAACGTTTCCTTTGTCTTACAAGAAATTATGAAAAAGATGTAAGAAATGTTTTCAAATGTAGTTTTAGACACGAGCTGTTAACATATATACTAGGTGTCGAAGCCTTTCCCACACCAAACGCTGACTGGAAATATCTTGTATGATGAGGGGCCCCATAATCTGCAGGTTGACAGAAACTGTTCCGTCAGTGGAGGCGCGTCTATTTGGTAAAACATCGACACCTTCACCTCCGTGCGACTCATCGCCTGCCCCGGGTGGGTCCTGCACCTGTCCTAGAGAGAGGAGGCGTGTTTCAACCCGAATCAATGGAGCGCTCTGTTCGTTCAGAGGCAGGTCTCCGTGCCGGCGCTGACGCACGGCGTGGTAGGAGGTCCACAAAACCTCAGGTGTTGGTGGGGATGTTTTGCACTTTTCCAGAGAATGGGTGGGAGGAGGAGGAGGAGGAGGAGGAGAGGGGGGGGGGGGGGGGGCGGCGTGCGTCGGTTACTCCTACCTGCACGACATCCCGACGAGGAAATTCATCGCTCGGTCCGTCTAAACGCCAAACGCATCCAGTTTGTCGCTCGGCCAGTTGGTACGTGCGTAGAGCGCTTTCAAAAGTTGCGAGCTGCGGCCGTATTGGCTGGCCAGCTCTTGTGACGTCACATCCCCGAACCACGGGTTCGTGGCGCCTCAGTTAGCGGGTTGTATCCATCGATTGCGGTTCGAAACTTCTAATCTGCACAGTTCCAGGTTCCTCACTTCGAATTTATCCAGCCGGGTTTAGTTTGTGAGAATGAGAATGGCGTGCTTGTAGGTGTCGTTTTGATGTGATGTATGGTGCTCTCTGGTGGTGTGTTTATGTGTTGTGTGGCAGGTGATGTATTTGGTTTAGTTTGCTTGTGTGGCGTGTTTATAGGTAGCGTATTGTTGCGGTCGGTGGTTCTCTCTGGTGGTGTGTTTATGGGTAGCGTGTTATGTGGCGTATGGGGTTCATTTGCGCGGTAGCATTGCACGTGTGTGTTGTCGTTAGTGCCTATGCTTTCAGCGGAATATTTTTCAGTGAGTTAGCGGTTTTGGTTTTGTTATGTCGACGTTTTGTAAATTCTTTCTGTTCGTCGTGTGTGAATTTTGGTAAATTGCATTGTTCATGTCTTTCATATATATGGATATGACTGACAACGTCAACAGTTTTCGGTTGTTGGCGATGATTGGGGACACTGCGTTGTCTCTAACAAAGTTCCTTCAACTATTCGGATTTGTGGAAGAAGTCGTGAAGAAATGAGGCTTACTAATGTTCCAGCATCTCGGACCAGGAACGGCTATATGAGGAGATGTCTTAAGAATACCTTGTCAAGCGAAGTGTTCGATTCCATTTTGATTCTTTTTTTTTATGGTAGTATTAAGTGTGGTGGTGGCGAAAGTTCTGAGATTTATAGTGTGGTATCGGTAGTTTCTGTTGACCTATATAACTCAAGGGAAGTGTTCGATTCCAGTGGATATTGTTTTTAGTTGATTTTGGGAAGGTTGTTGTCGTTTTATCGTTTTTGTCGTCTGGTTTAGTGGCGTGTGTTTATTTTTTGTTTCTCTCCACCCAAAAACCTTCAATTTCCCCCGCTTGTCCCGTTAGTTTCACTATATTTTTGTAGGAATATTGTGTCTGAGTGTTTTCGATCTATTTTTATGTTTGTTGTCATGTTTACGTAATGACGTCATAGTCGCGATATGCGAGTTGTGAATGGTCGTTTCCGCCATATTTGTGACGTCATTGGTCAAAGAAGACTGGTGGAATCGGACGTTTCCGAAAACCCATGTTTCCTTTGTGGGATCTATGGAAGACGGCGAATGACCGACAGTATATGGTACACTTGCGAGAATTTGCGACGTACACGCACTGAATACAAGGGGGTGTGAAAACATAGGACCTTGTGTATTTAGTTATTTCGACAATATACATTATTTTCAGGGTATATGTAGAAGTGCTTTGGCTCGTAACAGTCATGCTGCCTCGTAATAGCGGCATGCTCTTGCTAACTGAATAACATATTTGCATCATATCGTACACTGCAGATTGGTACTGTATGACACTAATCTGCCTTGTACGTAATGCAACCAATTCTATTAAATACCGCCTCATTAGGTATGTGATATACCCATCTAATCTTCAGCATTATTCTGTAGCACCACATTACGAAAGCTTCTATTCTCTTCTTGTCCAAACTATTTATCATCCATGTTTCACTTCCATACATGTTTACACTCCATACAAATACTTTCAGAAACGACTTTCTGACACTTAAATCCATACTCAATGTTAACAAATTTCTCTTCTTCAGAAACGCTTTCCTTGCCATTGCCAGTCTACATTTTATATCCTCTCTACTTCGACCATCATCAGTTATTTTGCTCCCCAAATAGCACAACTACTTAAGTACTTTAAGTGTCTCATTACCTAATCTAATTCCCCCATCATCACCCGATTAAATTCGACTACATTCCACTATCCTCGTTTTGCTTTTGTTGATGTTCATCTTATATCCTTCTTTCAAGACACTGTCCATTCTGTTCAGCTGCTCTTCCAGGTCCTTCGCTGTCTCTGACTGAATTACAATGTCATCAGTGAACCTCAAAGTTTGTATTTCTTCTCCCTGGATTTTAATACCTAGTCCGAATTTTTCTTTTGTTTCCTCTACTGCTTGCTCAATATACAGATTGAATAACATTGGGGAGAGGCTACAATCCGGTCTCACTCCCTTCCCAACCACTGCTTCCCTTTCATGCCCCTCAACTCTTATAACTGCCATCTGGTTTCTGTACAAATTGTAAATAGCCTTTTGCTCCCTGTATTTTACCCCTGCCACTGTCAAAATTTGAAAGAGTATTCCAGTCAACATTGTCAAAAGCTTTCTCCAAGTCTACAAGTGCTAGAAACATAGGTTTGCCGTTTCTTAATGTAGCTTCTAAGATAAGTTGTAGGGTCAGTTTTGCCTCACGTGTTCCAATATTTCTACAGATTCCAAACTGATCTTCCCTGAGATCAGTTTCTGCCAGATTTTTCATTCGTCTGTAAAGAAATTGCGTTAGTATTTTTCAACCATGACTTATTAAACTGATTGTTCGGTAATTTTCACATCTGTCAACACCTGCTTTCTTTGGGATTGGAATTATTACATTCTTCTTGAAGTCTGATGGCATTTCGCCTGTCCCATACATTTTGCTCACCAGATGGTAGAGTTTTTTCAGGACTGGCTCTCCCAAGGCTGTCAGTAGTTTTAATGGAATGTTGTCTACTCCCGGGGCTTTGTTTCGACTTAAGTCTTTCAATACTCTGTCAAACTCTTCACACAGTATCATATCTTGCATTTCATCTTCATCTACATCCTCTTCCATTTCCATAATATTGAACTCAAGTACATCACCCTTGTATAGACCCTCTATATACTCCTTCCACCTTGCTGCTTTCCCTTCTTTGCTTAGAAATGGGTTTCCATCTGAGCTCTTGATGTTCATACAAGTGGTTCTCTTTTCTCCAAAGGTCTCTTTAATTTTCCTGTACACAGTATCTCTCTTACCTCTATTGAGATAAGCCTCTACATCCTTAAATTTGTCTTCTAGCCATCCCTGCTTAACCATTTTGCACTTCCTGTCGATCTCATTTTTGAGACGTTTGTATTCCTTTTTGCCTGCTTCATTTACTGCATTTTTATATTTTCTCCTTTCATCAATTAAATTCAATATTTCTTCTGTTACCCAAGGATTTCTACTAGCCCTTGTCCTTTTACCTACTTGATTCTCTGCTGCCTTCACTACTTCATGCCTCAAAGCTACCCATTCTTCTTTTACTGTATTTCTTTCCCCCATTCCTGTCCATTGTTCCCTTATGCTCTCCCTGAAAATCTGTACATCCTCTGATTTAGTCAGTTTATCCAGGTCCCACCTTTTTGCAGTTTCTTCAATTTTAATGTACCGTTCATAACCAATAGATCGTGGTCAGAGTCCACATCTGCCCCTGGAAATGTCTTACAATTTAAAACCTGGTTCCTAAATTTCTGTCTTACCATTACATAATCTATCTGAAACCTGTCAGTATCTTCAGGTTTCTTCCATGTATGCAACCTTCTTTTATGATTCTTGAACCAAGTGTTAGCTATGATTAAGTTAGGCTGTCTTAGACATCATAAACCACTTTCAATTACAAACACATATGGAAAAGTTTATTACCTGTTTTGGACCCTGTCAAGGGGAGATCTAAATGAGGGGGTGGGATGGAAGTGGCCTATAAGAAACGAAAGAAAGAATTGCAGATAGTGAGAAATTACTAATTTTAGTAAAGAAAAGTGGTATTTCTAATTTGTCTGCTGTTGTGCAGGCAGGGAGTGTATCATACAGTTGTGGTGTGTCCTAGTAACTATGTAGATCCTACCTTGAGGCAATCACATCAAGCACCTACTGCAGAAACTTTTGGCCAATGGCCAACGATGCTACATTATGTGCAGAGGGTGCTGTGACAGAGGCAGAGATACATTTGTGTCTAGCTGCTGTGAACCACCTGTCTTCTTGGAACATTGGCAGCTTTTTTATCTCTTACCAATTGTGTTCCCAGACAGTAACATTGCCTCTGAAATGATATCATATACTAAATATGGTCATTCTTTTGCTACAGTTAATCCATTCATTATTCAGAAAGGTGTTGATGTAATTGCTGACCCAGTGAAATCTTGATTTTGTCTACGTAATGAGATTTTGTTTTTTGAAACCAATAATTATTTTAAAGCCCAACAACTACATAAATCTTCTCCCCACCATAGCTATACTGTTCATGTTGAGGACCATCAAACACAAAATTCTTCTTGTGTTGTTAGTTACACTTGGATTCTTGATTGTCTGACCGAGGGAGACATCCATAATACCTCTCTGATCAGGTCATCACTGTAGTGCATCAGGTAATGTAAATGGTTAATGCCACCTTACTCCTATACACTTTTGATCAAGTTGTGCTTCCATCAAAGATCAAAGCAGGTTATGAAGTTATTACAGTCTAGCCATACATTTTAAATGTGATGCTTTGCTACTAGTGTCAACATTAAAACCACACTCTAATGTCCTGTAAAAACACTGTAAAATGTGTTACTTGTTGTAGGGATTCCCATGAGGATGATTGCCCACCTCTTCCTCCCCACTGTATCAATTGTAATGGAGACCATGACATCTCATCACGAGAATGTCCTGTGCCCCTTGATGAGCAGACTGTCCAGGAAATCTGCATGAAGGAAAAAGTACCTTACCATGTTGCTCGCAGGTTGTTGGCTAGTCAAAACCCCTGTGATTTACCATATGGCACCTACAGTACCATTCTTGCCATGCCTCGTACCACAAATGACATGATCATTCAGACTTGTGACCTTACACCATCGAAATATAATCCTCCATCACAGAATCCGTTTAGTAGCTGGCACGTTTTAAACTAGCCTGGTTGAAAGTACCTATGCAGAAGCTGCCAAACTACTGCTGTCGTACTGGCATGATCTTCTAGTCAGCAGATACACATGCCATTTGTCTGCCATGCTCGGCCACTCTTCCTATGCCTCCTTCAATGACTCCTTTGACTGCCAGTTTGGGGAGTTTCTCTCTTCTGTTACCTCCTGTAGTTAACTTTCAGCTATTGCTGTGGCAGGTTAACTTCATGCTACTCTCCACTTTCCTCATTGGTGTGAACCATTCACAACCTTCACTTCGTGTGGCAGCCCATGTTCACCTTGGACCTCATTGGCTTCCTAAAGAACCTAATCCAAATTCTATCTATTGATGTAAGTTTCTCGAACATCACTGGGAACTTTGTGAAAGTGCATTTGTGTACACAATGGCACTCAGACTGACTGTGGTTCAGGTGTGCCTTCATCATTGTCACTGAAGATTTTTGGTATTGGCTCACAGAGCACTGCTTAGTGTTTACAGCAGAGCTCTTTGCACTGTATTGCGACACACTGTACATCCGGCGACACAGGCTTTTCAATTGTCATCTATTCAGATTCTCTCTGTGCCCTTCCAAGTCTGTGTGTGTTGTACACAGTTCAGCCTTTAGCGCAACACGTCCAAGAAAGATTCCAGTTCCTCAGTCTCGAGGGAGCCACTCTGACAATTAGTAGGTCCTCAGTCACGTCGTCTGACTGGAAACGAGGCTGCTGATGCTGCTGCCGAGGATGCAGTACACCTACCTTGGCCCACTAGTTCTTCCAAACTGATGATCTCCATGTTGCCGTCTGTCAGCAGGTGGTGTCACTTCGGCACCACCTCTCATCTTCCCTTTATGGCAACAAGGTCCAGGAAAACAACCTCTCCCAGTGGCTTGGCTGACATCCTCTTGGCCCTTTCTGAGAGATCATTTTAGCTATCACCATTTTTAGCCATCACCTTTTGTTAATTGGAGAACCCTCACCACATTGTGTTCATTGTCATCAACCATTGACAGTTTGCCATTTTAGGACCGAATCCACTTTCTTTTAACCACTTCAATTCTAATGTATGTTTTCCATCTGAGTTATCTACCATTTCAGCAAATGACGCATGAGCTGTTGACCGCATTTTACATTTATCCATCCCAGATGGCTGGCCACTTGTTGGTGGGTTCGTGCTTGGCTGCCACTGGGCCCCAGCTGTTGCAGCATCTTTTACCTACCATGCATCATGTCTAACCTCTAGCAGTTCTTATTTCTGTCTCTTGGGTAACATGTATGGGCTGTTTTAGAAATGTATTCTGCAGTTTCAAGAGTCATAATAAGAATACTCTGCACTGTTTTTTGTTCTTTTGTCTTTCTTTGTTAACCACCACCTATCCGGCCCCCGGCTTGGCATTTGAGGATCTTCTTCTTCTTCTTCTTCTTCTTCTTCTTCTTCTTCCCTGTGTGCTCCTGAAGGCTGGCCCATGTGTCTGATGTGTAACAGGTGATGGGGTAACATGTAATTCACAGCCCCAGGTCTACAGGTAGGATTCGCACGTAACCCTGAAACAGGCCAGGCCTGGGGAGGGGTGACTGCCTGAGCTGCTACCTTCCCAAATTGCTGATTCGTCCCTCTGTGAAGTGTTTGGGAGGTGTGACCTGAGGTATGAACCCCTTCTCAAGGGGCTCCCAGTAGGAAGAGTGCACCATCGGAGATGCTGGCAATCGCAGGGGATTTTCTGACAGTGAGCCAATCACAGTCAGTGGCTATGAAACATAAATGGAAGTTGGCTGACATTTCAAAGACCCTCCCAACTGCACTATGGTTCCTTGTGGATTCGTGTACTGAAGATGGTCAGTCCTTCGCTACGTTAAATACGTTTGTTATTCAGAAAGGTGTTAATGCAGTTGCGGTGCTGTGAAATGCTGCTCTCATTTATGCAGTGGCACTTTGCTTTTTGAAACTACTTCTGTTACTCAAGCACACGAACTGCTTGCAGCTTCGCTTGATGGCTGTCCTATTTGTGTCGAGGCCCATTGAACACTGAATTCCTCCCATGTTGTTATTTACACTTGGTTGCTTGATGGTCTGACTGAGGCAGAAATCCAAATGCACCTCTCTGATAAGGGTGTCATTGCAGTCCATTGGGTGACGAGAAAAGTAGATGTCTCTTTAGTGCCCACATGCACTCATTTTCTCACCTTGGGTAGAGTGGTGCTTCCATCGGAGATCAAAGAAGGTTATGAAGTTATCACAGTCAAACTGTATATTCTGATAACTTGTTATCGAATCAATGTGTTGATGTGCAGCATGAAAACAAGAAAAAGTTCAGAAAAGGTACTTAGGGATTACAATTACTAACAATTGGAACTGTTACACATGAAATTTCGTGGGAAGGTGAAGCAGTCTGTGTTTCACTGGCCGAACACTGAGAAGAATCAACAGGTTGACTAAACACACTGCCTACACTACACTTGTCGATTCTGTATTGGAATATTGCTTTGTAATAAGGGATCCTTATGGGACAGAAATGACAGAGGCTAGTGTAAAGGTGGCTGGCAGATGTAGTGCCTGGAAAGTTGTCATCCCTCACATAGCTGTTACCACATAGCCTAATTTGTGTGTGCTGAGAGATAGAGATAGACATCAATCATTCCATGACCAGTGGGATAAATTTTTAATTTTTTATGCATGTGGTTCACAAAAAACTTATTTTGAGCGAATTGCTCCCTTTCAGCATTAATACCATTTGTTCTTGAACTCCACTGATCACATTTTCATAAAACTTCCTGGCAGATTAAAACTGTGTGCCCGACCGAGACTCGAACTCGGGACCTTTGCCTTTCGCGGGCAAGTGCTCTAGAGTTGGTAGAGCACTTGCCCGCGAAAGGCAAAGGTCCCGAGTTCGAGTCTCGGTCGGGCACACAGTTTTAATCTGCCAGGAAGTTTCATATCAGCGCACACTCCGCTGCAGAGTGAAAATCTCATTCCACATTTTCATAGTCCATCAATTTTAAAGTGAAACTGAGAAAAAAATTTTACCAGCCAATGTAAAAATTTAAAAAAATCTGATGAGTTGTGTGTAAACTGTGTGTTTACCTGAAAGACTGCATCCACAAAAGATAATACAAGATGATGTATTATATAATAATGCTGAAAAAAATACACACTCCCCTTTGATTTTTAGTTATACAGACATTAGGTGTGGTCTAAGACAAGTGCCTGGGACTAATGTCCGTAACAGCAGAAATCACAAAGCACAGAGATGTTGACATCAACGCCAGTGTCATGCACCTACTCTGTTGACACTGACAGCATCAATAACAGTAGTAAGTGTGTAAACAGTTTGCACCTAAGTCTTTATTCTGTACTTCAGGAACTTCATCTTGCAGTGATGTACTGGATTTAAAGGGAAGTTTGCCACCCTTCTCACTTTGTCGCCTTTTTTAACATTATCACCATTTGTCATATTTTTAAATTTGCAAACTTGTTAATTCGCATTCTCCCAAAAAGAGTGAAAAAAAAAACTATTCACTTTTGTTTCCAAGTTCGTGTTAGTGTATATTCATTTAACTTTTTGGAATGTATAAATATGTGTCTACACCCATAGCCTTCAAAGCTTTGTGATGTGTACGGCAGAGGGTATGTCCCATTGTACCAGTTACTAGGGTTTTTTCTCCATTCCACCCACATATGTAGTACGAAAACAATGTTCATTCCCTGTAATTCCTACGGCAGCAATACAAAGAGGGTTGTAGCACACTTCTGGAGCCATCATTTGAAGTAACTTACAGAAACTTCGTTAGTGGACCCTCTTGGGATTGTTCATGTTTTAGTGTCTGCCAGTTGCCTTTCTTCAGTGTCTTTTTGATTCTCTCCCTTGAGTCAACCTTGTGACAATTTGTGCCGCCCTGTTCTGTATGCATTTCACATTCCTTGTTAGTCCTGTTTGATATGTCTCTTGTACACTTTGTATATGGATTGTGTTTCCCCAGTATTGTATAAATAAACAGAAGTCTACTGCATGATTTACTGACGACTCGATGTGGTTTTCATTCCTCACCCTATGAACTTTTGCACACATGTAGTCCTATTGGTTGATCTATTACTCCTGTAACTCGTCGCTATTACAGTCATAAGATAGTGTAAAATTTAACCTCGGGGAGTTCTCAAAATTCAGATAGTTCCTTCCCAATTTTTTTGCATTTTTTTAAATATAGTGTGCTATTGTTAGTAGTATCAAATATTCCTGTGATAATAATTTTAATGTAGTAACAGAACTGCTGCCGTGATACTCTGTTCCATTTCAAAATTAAACTTTCTGAGATGGGGAAATGCCAAAATTTTAGTGTCTTGAGAACACAGCTTTAAAAGTAAAATCCCTGCATGTGGAAAATGTTGGTGAAAGTTAACTACTTTGTAGTGTTTGTTTCTGCTCCATTAATTATGAGGCAAAAGTTTTTCAGGCAGTGTGTAACCAATCACTTTCAATAAAATGTAAGTGTAATTTTGAAGTTAATTGTGGACCTTCACAGTTACATTTACAGCATTCAGATCAAATAAAATCGTCAAATTAAGTGTGTAGGCCAATAAGTGGACATTACAAATGATGGATTGTGCACCATCACTGAGTTAATTTCGATAATGGATTATACAAATGACATTTGTAATGTTAAGATGATAATCCCTGAACATTTTCCACTTCCGTCTAAGAAAATGAGATACATATTAACTGAGTGACTGGCAGTCTATGGCTGGGAACATACTTTATAAATAGCATGTTAATCGTATTAGACATGAAGTTTGGTCAAACTATCGGTGTTAAAGATGAAAATGAATTATAGAGAACCATTTTGTCATGGCCTAAGGGATCATTGCATATTAAACTAGCATCTTCATCTGCAAAGCTGACGGGAAAATATCACATCATAAATTTCTGAAGCCGACTTGATCCTAAATAAATATCTTATGCCGGGATCATATGAAAACATTTTCTCCCTCCTCTCCAGGGGGGCACACGTTCTTCTGTGGGTTTGTGCGTGGTGCCCATGGGCCCCTGGGCTGTTGTTGCCCCTTCCTCCTCCCTGGGCTGCATTTCCGTCACAGTGCCGCTCTCTCCCTGTCCTTGCTCCTTCCCCTACAACTTTGCCTATCCTCTCTGTGTTCTTACTTATGTTGATCTGGCTGTTCACCTTGATTCTCGTATTCCTTGTTTTATTTAAGTTGCCCCTTAATTTTCATCATTCCTTTTTGGTCCCTCTTTGGGAATTCGACCTTGAATTCTGAATTTTCTGTCTGTAGTGTGAACCATTTGGGAAAGAACTCCCTCCCTTGAGTCTATAGTCTGAATTCCTCTCCATCTCTCCTTCTCCACTTCCTTCCTCGTCACTGCCAATCTCCGCTCCACAGGTCACCAGTATGTGCAGCCAGTCTGTGTGGTAGGGCTGTTATGTACACATCTGGCTGAGCCTCCTGACAACACAGGGATCACACTTCTGGTCCCAGAGCTTTTGCCTCTACATGTATGCATAGGAGTGGTTGCTTGTCATTCTGGAGCATCAAAACTCCCAGCAAAGGCCACTGTGTGCCTGGGTGGTGCCCATGGGAAGGGCACCTGATCAGAGGGTGGTGTCAGGGCAGATGATTTCCATATGAAACATATCAAGCTCCAAAAATCTGGGCATTCTCCTGTGGCTGTCTCTGCAAGAGGTAAAAGATCATTGACCACTGCTTCTTAACACTCTGTGGCATTCACTTCCCTGGCTACACCATGGAGGGGACCAGGTTCGCTGAGTTGTGGTGAAACACTTTCCCCACTACCTAATCTGTATTAGGATGGACAAGGATACATCCACCACCACAAAGTCATTATCTTTTGAGGAAATACTGGAGACAAGATCGGCGAAACTGGAATTTCTCAGTACAGTGCAGTTGAGTTACCTGTAGATCAAAACTACTACTGCCACCCAGTCTGCAGCTCTTCCTGCTTGTGATAATCTTGGTGATGCCCCAGTGTCCATTACACCTCAGCAGTCTCTGAATATGGTACAGAAAGTCGTTTCTCATATGGACATTATCCTTCGGACTGATAAGGAACTCGGAGGCAATTTGGAATGGCAGGGCGTTCATTTTGTGCAGGAAGGTCATAATGACAAATACACCAATAACCACCTTTCTTCTGGCATTTGAGGGAGATACCCTCCCAGAGCAGGTCAAAGTTGTGTGTTACTGGTGTGATATGAAGCTGTACATTCCCCACCCTTGAAGTCCTTTGCATGCTTGCATTCTGGGCAATGTACAGCAGATAATCCATGTGGTGACTGAGGGCACGCACCTCAAGAGGAGAGCCTGTGTTTCACCTGCTACACATGTTATCATGACCATCAGTCTGCATGCCCACCCAATTCCCCACCTTACAAGAAAGAAAAGGAGATAAGAGGATTGTTTCTTACACTGAGGCTTGACAGAAATTTGAACACCTTCATTCTGTGTCAGTGACATCAACTTTTGACTCTGTTATATCCTTTCCTCTCCTCCCTCTTCCTTAGCCCCACTTGTCACCCCCTCCTCTCTCCTCCCCCCAAACCCGGCTGAAGTAGTGGCCCTCTTCTTCAGCAACTCCCAGAACCCCTCCCCTGTGGTGTGTCTCAGGCAAGAGGCCTGCCACCACGATCATGTGACACACAGTCTGTGTGCCTCAAAGTCCTCCCACTGTCTTTCAATTATGGATCTTGTAGTATCCTGCTCTACATCAGTGCCCAGACATCCTCATCCTGAGGAGGGGGAGGATGAGGAGGAGGAGGAGGAGTCCCAGGACAAAAGCCTCCAGTGCTGCTGAGGGTGTTATCTTCCCACTCCCAATGTGAATCTGGCCTCTTATTTATGGATCTCACCCTGATGCCTTTGGTGATGGATGGTGACCCACTGATGTGATGGGCTCCACATCATTTGCTCCCATTTGGATACGCATGTTATGCTTATTCAATGGAAATGTAATGGATACTACTGTCACTTCCTAGAGTTAATCCAGGGGGATCGCAGCTCTTTGGTGAGTTCGTGCTTGGCTACCATAAGGCCCAAGCCTTACATGCTGCATGTATATCCTCTTGCCATACTTCTTCCCCTGCCTTTGGCAACATGTCTGGGATGTTTCTGGAAAAAATGTTCTGCGTATTTGGTGGCAGATATCAGAACAGTCTCTCCATTGTTTTTTGTTCGTTTTTTGTTTCCTCATTCCCCTTCTACTATCCTTCCTCCACTTCGGTGTTTGAGGATCTTCTTTCCTTCCTTCTTTTCTTTCTTTCTTTTTTCCTCACTCACTCACTCACTCACACACACACACACACACACACACACACACACACACACACACCTAAATACTTAAATACATACAAAATAACGGGTGATAAAAAGTTTCTATTAGAAGGACATACAGTCCAGCTTCAGTATGCCAATTGGGCAAACTCACCACGAGCATTGAAACAATCATCCCTCCAATGCACTAGGTTCAAGATACCTATTTTGTAAAAAATCATGTCCTGTAATGTAAGGGAGTTCATAACTGTTGCCACACATCCCTATCCAACAGGAACTGTCAACACTTTGAGGCTCTGAAACTTCCTGGCAGATTAAAACTGTGTGCCGGACCAAGACTCTAACTCGGGACCTTTGGAGGAAGTAGTTGCGATACTATTTTGTATCTCCACAATGTGTCTAGGGAAACCTTTAGCAATGCTTGTATCGGAACAGAGTGATGACCATGCTGTGGAGGAACATTATTACATTTCTGTGAAATTGTGCAAAAGGCTGGATATTCCTGACGGACAGAAAAGTAATTTGGAGTTGCTGGATGTTTGGAGAAGACTGAAATGAAAATGAGGACAGGACTTTGTAGTTGAGCATTGTTGAAGGTGTATGAGGTACTGCTGTACCTCCTCACAAAAGAGTACCTCCTCAGCAAACAGTTTCCCAGATACTACCATGATTTCAGTATTACATGGATTAAAGAAATGATAAAGTCACTATTTTGGTCATTTATTTATGTAGTCATAAATACCATATGCTCTTGGGATATTTTCATTGGTATTACATACATTTAATGTAAACTATGCAATCTGGTGTAAAATTACTACAGTTTTTTCTTGCTGTACCAAGGGCATGTCAGAATTCCTATTACAGTTGTGTAAGGGTTGTAGAAGGGACTTTGTACATTTCCAGACATGGGTTCATTAATGAAACCTGGTGGATAAAGTTTTCTCTGGAACCTCTCTGTAATAGGAATTGTGCAACACTCTGGATTTTTAGTGAGCAGATGGATGGCATGTGTCAAGTGTAGACTTACTGATGCTCAATAGTCGATTTCCTTTATATTTATTATGGACATCATTCCACTTCATACAAGTGTTATAAATATTACTACACAGATAGAAATTTTATATTAATTTTGTGTGAGAATTCGTTTCTTGTCATGTTGCCAATTGGTCAATTGTTTTCTTCAGAAGCTTGTTGTTTGAAGTAAAGCTTATTTTGTTGCCAATGTAGTGAAGACACTAACCCTTGTATCTGTCATAATGCTCCCTATTTGCTCAGGATTATTTGTTGCTAGGTAGTCAATTATGCTTTCGCAACAATTTACACTTAAAGTGGGCATCTGAAATAATAAATATTGTTGTAAACACTACTTTGAGAAACCTTTGGGTATAATCTCAGATGACATACCTACAGTCGACTTGCGACATGTATTTTAGCCAACATATGGAAGGTAGATTGAAGTTGTCACCATCTGTAATTGTATGACTTGGGGTACCTATTTGTAATGAATGAACACTTCTTTGAGCTGTTCAGCATCTCATTCAGATGGTTGGTAAAATGAGCTATGTAATTATTAATTTTCTTTGAGCTGTCAAATACAACCTATCCATACTAATTCACAGGAACTGTCTACATACATTTCACTAGAAGGTAAATTACTACTGACAGCAATAAACATTTTACAGCTGACTGTATTTAATCTATTCTTAATGAACACAGTTCAGTCTTCAGTAAGAGTTTTGGCTGAAATTACTTGTGGTTTAGCCATGTTTGCATACCTAAAATAATTTGAGCCTCAGTGCTTTCTATTAGTGATTGGAGCTCTGAATCTTTCCTAACACAGCAACAACAATTTACAATAACAATACTAACTGCATCTAAAACTACCTTCATCCTGTTTTTACCTGAACTCTTTTTAAACTGTCACCCTTTCTATAGCTTACTGAGACTCTCTAATGTAAGAAGCCGGCCAGTCACCTCCTCACGGCCTCCACTATCTGAGTAGTCACCTTCTGTGTGTAGTGGTCCCCTGACATATTAAACATAACCCAGGAAACACACCACCATAAGGTGCAAGCCAGGGAGTCTACAGACTGGGTGCAGGACTTTCGTAGCCCCTGATACAGAGCTGAATTGATGATGTGTTTCAAAGGACCATGGTTAATTTTGTCATGATGCTATTGATAGTGCGCTCCACATTCAAATAGCAAGACTGGCAATCTTTATCACATCAGCTAGCTGCCCAAAAGCAGACACACTGTGTGTGTCACTTTGGGTCAGTTCAGTGTTAGTACCGACGTGAGACACCATCTGCAATTGGCTGAAACCTCTGGTCATCACGGCATCCAGAAGCACCTGTTCCACATCCTGAACTTTCATATAGATTGGACCACAGAGTTCTGCAATATTAGTTAGTGCTATGTTAAACTGTGTGCTCAAAGTCATTCCCAGATTTCAGCAATCACATAAACGTTTTATCGAATGGCTGCATCTTACAGGTGCAGCGAGAAGGGAGTCTAACTAAATGAACATGATGAATCCTTCTGATAGAAAAGAGCCTCCATGCTTAGGTGGAGATTCATTGGTAACACAGTTCTACATCCCCCCTGAGGGTCCAGGGGTTAGAATAGGCCCAAGGTATTCCTGCCTGTCGTAAGAGGCGACTAAAAGGAGTCCCTCCCCCTCAAGGGGGTAGTTAGTGCCTGCGACCGGAGACGGATGGTTCCACGACCTATATTTGCGGTCATTTTGGTTTTTCACTTCCTCTGGTTTCTTCCTTCCTTTGGTTGGTTCCTTTCTTTGTTCTTCTCCATCTCACTGTCTTACTTACTCTTTCCCTTGCCTTCTTCTCCTTGCCTTCTTCTCCTTGCCTTCTCTGGTCTCCGCCTCAGTGTTAGAGACAGTCTGTCCTTTCTCTCCCTCTCTCCCTTCTTTTTCCTCTTCTTCCTTCCTCCCTGTGCATGCCTGAAGGCCGACCCATGCGTTCGCACACGTATTCGGTGATGGGGTAACGCGTAATTCCCCGCCCTGGGTAGACAAGTAAGGCACACACGTATCCTCTGGTAAAGGCCAGGCCCAGGGAGGGGTGATTGCCTCAGCTGACACCTTCCGACCATGCCGATTGGTCCCTCCGTACATTTCTCGGGAGGTGTGACCTGAGGTGTAAACATTCACCTAAGGCGGGAGTGCCCTCTGAGATGGTCCCCACAAGGAAGGAGCGCGCCAACGGAGACACTGGCAATCATGGGGGATTCCTCCGCAATGGATTTCTCTTCTTCTTCTCTCTCAACTTCTGCCCAAAACCGGAAACTTGACCAGCCACCAGTGACAACAGTACTACCGCCTGCCCCACAGTTCCTCGTAGTTTCTCGATCTGAGGATGGAAAGAATTTTTCCTCTATCAACCCTTTCATTATCCAGAAGGGCGTAGATGCCATAGCCGGATCTGTCAAGTCTTGTACCACGTTGTGTAATGGTACCTTGTTACTAGAACCTGAGAGTGCCTTTCAGGCACAAAAACTGCTTCGGGCCACACTCCTGTACACGTTCCCGGTCGGGGTGGAGGCTCACCACACTTTGAATTCGTCTCATGGTGTGGTATATACTAGATCACTCGACGGATTGACTGACGAGGAGATTCAGTCTTTCCTCGCTGAGGAGGGCGTGACGGCTGTCCATAGGGTCATAAAAAAGGTCAACAATGACCTTGTACCGACCCGGACACTTTTCTTGAACTTTGATAGTGTTCAGCTCCCGTCGCGCATCAAATTGGGCTACGAGGTTATTTCTGTTCGCCCCTATGTCCTGACACCTTCGCGCTGCTACCAGTGTCAGCATTTTAATCACACTCGCCAGTCTCGTTCCAATGCAGCTAACTGTGTTACTTGTGGCAGGGGCCGGCCGGAGTGGCCATGCGTTTCTAGGCGCTACTGTCTGGAATCGCGTGACTGCTACGGTCGCAGGTTCAAATCCTGCCTCGGGCATGGATGTGTGTGTTGTCCTTAGGTTAGTTAGGTTTAAGTAGTTCTAAGTTCTAGGGGACTGATGACCACAGCAGTTAAGTCCCATAGCGCTCAGAGCCATTTGAACCATTTGAACTTGTGGCAGGGATGCCCATGAGGGTTACTGTCCACCTCCGTCTCCTCGTTGTGAGAACTGTCAGGGTGACCATACAGCGTCCTCCCGTGACTGTCCCATCTACGAGGAAGAACGCTGTATACAGGAAATTCGGGTCAAAGAGAAAGTGTCCACCTCGGCTGCTTGCAAGCTGTTTGCTAGCAGGAAGCCCACGCTGCTCCCAGTGGGGAAATACAGTACTGTCCTCGCCTCTCCTTGGACTACCAGGGAGGTGGCCACGCAGACATGAGATCTGACCTTCAGCACTACGGTCGTCCGTTCGGCCAGTGCTAAGATCGCCCGGTCGACGTCTCCTCTTCCTCTCGTCACCCCTCAGACACAAGCACCTTCATCAGCTTCTGCTAAGATGAAGACCCTGAAGTCAGATGCACGGGCGTTCAAGAAGGAACCGTCCCGTGCAGACTTCCTACGTACCTCGAACTCCCAGCCATCGACCAGTACTTCCACTAAACAGCCTTCCAAGAAGGCTCATAGGAAGCACAGGTCTCCTTCTCCGCCATGGTGCATTTCTTCTCCTGTGCCACCCAGCAGTTGCCACCCCAGGCCGTCATCCGTTTCGCCTGGCCGCACCGCTCGTAGCCGAACGTCTGGCCGTTCACCTGCAGAGGAAGCTCCCCCTCTTGGCCATCTTAACAAGATGGCCAATGAACCTATAGAACCAATAGACGATGACTGTCCGCCTACTGACAATGGCGACAGTGCTCGCTTGAAGCTAGGACCTCAGCGGCCTTTGAGGTGACGCCTTCTTGCTTCTTCTTTTTCTTTTTCTTCCCACAATGGCACTTATTCACTGGAATATTCACAGTATTCGCTCCAACCGAGAGGACTTGAAGTTGCAGCTCCGCTTGCACCGTCCGCTCGCCGTAGCCCTCCAGGAAACGAAGCTACACCCATGCGATCAAATTGCCTTGGCACACTACACCTCTGTGCGTTTTGACCTACCCCCTGTGGCAGGTATTCCAGCTCACGGAGGGGTTATGTTACTGGTCTGGGATGATATTTACTACGATCCCATCACATTGCACACCGACCTGCAGGCAGTTGCCGTCCGAATTACTCTCCCCACTTTTACATTTTCCATTTGTACCGTTTACACTCCATCGGCGGCTGCCGTTACCAGGGCAGACATGATGCAAATTATTGCTCAGCTACCTGCACCATTTTTGTTAACTGGAGACTTCAATGCCCACCATCCCCTTTGGGGCTCTCCAGCATCCTGCCCGAGCGGCTCCCTGTTAGCAGACCTTTCAATCAGCTCAATCTTGTCTGCCTCAATACTGGTGCCCCTACTTTTCTTTTGGACACATCTGACACCTATTCCCATTTAGACCTCTCTATACGTACTACCCAACTTCCACGACAGTTTGAGTGGTATGCACTTTCTGATACGTATTCGAGTGACCACTTCCCGTGTGTTATCCATCTCCTGCATCATACCCCCTCTCCGTGCTCAACTAGGTGGAACATCTCCAAATCAGACTGGGGGCTCTTCTCTTCCAGGGCGACCCTTCATGTTCAAACCTTCACAAGCTGCGATAGTCAGGTCGCGCATCTCATGGAAGTCATTCTCACTGCTGCTGAATATTCCATCCCTCACACTTCTTCTTCTCCACATCGCGTACCAGTCCCCTGGTGGACTACAGCATGTAGAGACGCTTTACGTGCTCGTCGACGTGCTTTACGCTCATTTAAACGCCACCCTACAGTAGCGAATTGTATCAATTATAAACGATTACATACGCAATGTCGTCGTGTTATTAAAGAAAGCAAGAAAGTCAGCTGGGCTGCTTTCACAAGCACCTTCAACAGTTCTACTGCTTCTTCTGTTGTCTGGGGTAGCCTGCGCTGGCTATCTGGTACTAAGGTCCACTCACCAGTTTCTGGCTTGACGGTCGTGAATGACTTCCTTGTGGCCCCTGAGGATGTCTCCAATGCCTTCAGCCGCTTTTTTGCAGAGGTTTTGAGCTCCGCTCATCACCACCCTGCCTTCCTCCCCCAAAAATAGGTAGAGGAGGCTAGGCCACCTAACTTCCGCTCCTCGAATCGTGAAAGTTATAATGCCCCACTCACCATGCGGGAACTCGAAAATGCACTTGCCCAGTCACGGTCCTCCGCTCCAGGGCCTGATTCAATTCATATACAGATGCTGAAGAACCTTTCTCCTGCGGGTAAAGGTTTCCTTCTTCATACTTATAATCGCATCTGGATTGAGGGACATGTACCCGCATGCTGGTGCGAGTCTATTGTTGTACCGATTCCTAAGCCGGGGAAGGACAAGCACTTGCCTTCCAGTTATCGACCATCTCGCTTACCAGCTGTGTCTGTAAGGTGATGGAGCGAATGGTTAACTCTCGTTTGGTTTGGATGCTCGAATCTCGACGCCTACTTACCAATGTACAATGTGGATTTCGTAGGCGCCGTTCTGCTGTTGACCATCTGGTTATTTTGTCGACCTTCATTATCAATAACTTCTCGTGGAAGCGCCCGATCGTGGCTGTGTTCTTTGATTTGGAGAAGGCTTACGACACCTGTTGGAGGGCGGGCATTCTCCGCACCATGCATACATGCGGCCTTCGTGATCGCCTCCCTCTTTTTATTTGTTCCTTTTTAATGGATCAGCAGTTCAGGGCACGTGTGGGTTCTGTCAGACACCTCTCGCCAGGAGAATGGGGTGCCACAGGGCTCAGTTTTGAGCGTCGCTCTCTTCGCCATAGCGATCAATCCAATAATGGATTGCCTCCCAGCTGATGTATCAGGCTCGCTTTTCGTGGACAATTTTACCATCTATTGCAGCGCGCAGCGTACATGTTTCCTGGAGTGCTGTCTTCAGCGTTCTCTTGACCATCTTATTGTTCTTTATTTGACGACTCTCTCGACCGTCAATACGGGTTGTATGTCTCTTCCCTGCTACCCCCTGGAGTTCGCTTTCGTCGCCTCCTTCAATACCTCGAATTTTCACTCCCTGCAACCTTTAGAGTGGGCAAGAGCCACACGCCACCTTGGCTCCAGGCTGAGGTTCGCGTTCACCTGGACCTCAGCTCGCTCCCAAAGGAGGCTAACCCCGGTTCGGTATACCACTCCCGTTTTGTCAAACTTCGTTCGAAGTTCATTAATATGACCTTCATTTATACAGATGGCTCTAAGACTAATGACGGTGTCGAGTGTTCTTTTATTGTCAGGGCACAAAGTTTCAAATACCGGCTCCATGGCCATTGTTCGGTCTTCACAGCTGAGCTCTTCGCCTTCTACCAGGCTGTTCTTTACATCTACCGCCACCGACGTTCTGCTTACGTCATCTGCTCCGATTCCCTGAGCGCCATCCAGAGCCTCAGTGATCTGTATCCGGTTCACCCTTTCATGCACTGGATCCAACGCTCTCTTCAGCAGCTGGTGGACGACGGGTCTCCGGTTAGTTTTATGTGGGTTCCTGACCATGTCGGTATCCCTGGGAACGAAGT
Source organism: Schistocerca serialis cubense (assembly GCF_023864345.2). Taxonomy (NCBI): domain Eukaryota; kingdom Metazoa; phylum Arthropoda; class Insecta; order Orthoptera; family Acrididae; genus Schistocerca; species Schistocerca serialis. Next base: position 3,097,703 of record NW_026048487.1, read on the forward strand.
TGCAGATGCCGTGGCCAAGGCTGCGGTCCTCCAGCCTCGGACAGCTTCTTGTTGTGTCCCTTCATGAGATTGTAGCAGGGTCATTTGTTGGTGCATTTTATCGGTGTGGCATGTCGATTGGGCTGCACTTACGGACAACAAGCTTCGAGCCTTGATACCTCTTCCCACGGCTTGGACGTCCTCCTCACGCCCTTTTTAGCGGGAGGAGGTCGTTTTGGCCTGGTTAAGAATTGGATACTGTCGATTCAGCCATCACCATCTGCTGACGGCTGCACCGGCGCCGTTCTGCCCATGTGGGCAATTGCTGACGGTCCACCACATTTTAACGTCCTGTCCGGATTTTAATTCACTGCGTCTTGATCTTGGCCTGCCATGTACTCTGGATGCCATTTTAGCAGGTGACCTAGGAGCAGCTGCTCGCGTTCTTCGTTTTATCAACTTGACAAACCTGTCTAAGGACATTTGATTATGCTGTTTTTTTTAATCCTATGCCTGTCAATCTCTCTTTTACCATGTTTTCCCTTTTAGTTGATGTCTGAAACTTGTGCCTCGTGGTGCATTCCTAACGTAGTCTGGGCGCTAATGACAATTGTAGTTGTGTGCCCTAAAACCACAAAAAAAAAAGTTATACATGCTAATTTCATTTTAATGGCCCCCTTCTGTGTCATAACCAGCAAAAAGTGTCATCCAAGGGACATTGTGGCAGCTTTCAAATATTGCATTTTCTTTTCCTCGCTAATTTCACATCTTTTTCCATTTGATCAGAATCCAGTTTCTTTTGTTGCTGTTGGTCTTGTGACACAAATTTCTTGTGACTGCTAATAGAATCCCCATGTTTTCTGATAGCTCAGTAATACCTAACTATATTTTGCCCTAACTGTTTAAAATATATGAAACTGCTTTGAACGCAAGAATTAAGATTTAAACACCCATGTGAACACGGGTGAAGCTTTTACCTATAAATACTTCTTCAGTGTTCTTTGGAAGTGGTCAGCCAGCCACATACACCCTTGTGTCTCCTAGTTTTTCTCCAGTGTCAGTTGTGTTTTAATTGACAGTTTTCAAACATCTCCTCATTTTTCACATTTTTTTTCCATGTTGTGAGCAACTGTGATTGATCACACGAACACCCACACATATCATGCCACACCTGTATCAACCAGCAGCTCCATGGGGCAGAAGGAAGAGTGGCTGATGTACAGCATCAGCGTCTCCCAGCTCTTGCACCTGTTAGAGCTGCTGCCACTCTGCTGACAAGAAGCAAGAAAGTCAGTTATTCACTGATCCATCCATCCATCTGTCAAGAGATTTCACTTTTTCAGTTAGTAGTATTGCCTTGGACATATAGTGTGCGGGAATTGTCTACAACAAAGAACTGGAGAGAGAAATGTGGAAAGAAGGAGAGGCAGAGTAAGGAAGAGAATTGGAGTGATGGATGGCATAGGAGAAGATGCGCATAGAAACAGATGAAGAAAGATCATCAGAACAGTGCAGACAGACTGACTCCAGTTTAAATCTGTCATAAGACAGATCCAGCATTACTCCAAGTGTACGGTGAAACAGTCCTCTGTTGACAAGCTTTCAGAGTGTATTCAGGGTTACCTCTTCATTATTTTGGCATAAGGGGACTGTGCTTTCCAGTAACTCATTTCAGAGTTATTGCATTCCATTTGATTTCGTGGCAAATTAGCTCAGTATCTGTTTTGCACTAAAAATATCATAACACTGCCAATGTCGAAGCTGTGTGCTGTGTATTTTGTTTTTAAACAAACTCCTTTTCCATCCGTTACCAGTTCTCTCTGCTCGCAACATAATGCACAAATTACTCTTCAACCTTGAGCACACAACACCCAGGGGACTCTCCGCTCTTTGATGGGTTCATGCTTGGCTACCACGGGCTCCCAGCCTTTGCAGCATCCTTTCCTTTTTGTGTTGCATGTCTATCCTCTTAGTATTATTTTTCCCTTACCTTGGGGAACATGTCTGGGGTGTTTTTGGGAATGTTCCACACGGTCCGTAGCTGACATACAAACAGTCTCATCATGGTTTTCCATGCCTATTTTCATTCCTTCATTCAATTTCTCCTATCCTTCCTCCTCTTCGATATTTGAGGCTCCTCTTTTTTCCTTCTTCCTCCCTGCGTGCACCTGAAGGCCAGTCCACGTCTCTGAAATGTAATAGGTGGCTGGGTAATGTGTAATTCCCAGCCTTGGGCCAACTAGTAAGGTTTGCATGTACCACCTGGTACAGGCCAGGCCCAAAGAGGGGTGATTGCCTGAGCTGCTACCTTCCTAAATTGTTGATTCATCCCTGTGTCAGGTGTTTGGCAGATGTGACCTACGGAGTGAACAATCACCTAAGGCTGGTGCGCCCCCTTGTGAAAGGGGCACCCAGTTGGAAGTAGCAAGCCATCAGAGATGCTGGAAATCATGGAGGATTTCCTCAAAATGAGCCAATCATTGTCTTCACAGTCCACAGCTACCAAACATAAATGGAATGAAGCTCCCAATTCAAAGACCCTCCCAGCTTCATCACAGTGTCTCATGGTTTGATGTAGTGAAGACAGACAATCTGTTGCAAACGGTAAATCTATGTATTATTCAGAACACTGTTGATGCAGTTGCCAGCCCTGTGAAATCATGCTCTCATTTACGGAATGGCACTTTGCTTTTGGAGACTAGTTTTGATTCGCAAGCGTAACAACTGCTTGCCGCTTTGCTACTCCACAGCTACCCTGTTTGTGTCGAGGCCCATAGAACCCTGAAGTCTTACCATGGTGGTACTTGCACTATGCTGCTTGACAGTCTGACAGAGGCTGAAATCCAAACATACGGTACGTCTGGTCAGGGTGGCATTGCAGTCCATCAGGTGACAAAAAAAGGTAGATGCCTGTTTAGTGCCCACAAACACTATTTTTCTCATATTTGTTAGAGTGGGAGCTTCCATGCAGGGTCAAAGCAGGCTATGAAGCTACCACAGTCCAATGGTACATTCTGAACCTGATGGGCTGCTCCCAGTGTCATCCTTTGAACTACACTTGATTGTGTTGTTAAGAACCGACCAACTGTGTAACTTGAGGTAGGGATGCTAACAAAGCCTATTCTCTGCCACCTCCTTGCCACTGTATCTACTGCAATTGTGATCATGCCAACTCCTGATGAAATTGTCTCTTATGTCTCAAATAGCAGCTATCTAGGTGGTCTAGGTAAAGGAGAAATTTCCTTTCCTGGTCACTCACAAGTTAATGGCTAGCCAAAAACCCTGTGTCGTACTGTCAGGCACTTACAATATGGGTCTTGCTACATCTCACTCCATGAAGGTCATGGCCATGCAGACATGCGACCTCAAATTCAGCTCAGAGATTGTGAAATCATCCGTGTCATGGTAGCATCGTCATCCCCTTGTCCAGCTGTGCAACAAGCCATCAAACCCTCGCCACAGGGGAGAAGACACCAGATACACAACAGACAGGCTGAAAAGGACAGAATAAATACTCCCATGAAGACTTCCTAAATCCCTTCAGCCAACCAACATCTGAGACTTCCTCTGCCGACTAGAAAGGATCAAAGAAATCCAACAAAGGCAAATGGTCTTCTCCTTCACTGACTCAAAGATACTCTTTGATGGTGTCATCATGTATTACCTTCACCTGGCCGGCCTCCGTGCCACCAGTGCACCGAGGTGAAACCCCTTGATTTTCTCATCATCATGTTTGTAACCAACAATGGAATGTTAACAGCTGAGATCCATCAAAGAGGATTGATGGCTTGTTTTAGAATTGCAGCATTCACTTGTACTCTGTGTTCAGGAAACAAAATTGCGTCTTCACGATTTGCATTTTGTCCCGGTCTGTTTCGACTTTCTCCCTGATATTGGCATTACATCTTGTGCGGGATTCATGCTGCTCATATGGAATGATGTACATAGTCCACCCATCTCCCAGACTACCTGTCTTCAAACACTTCCTCATTAGAGCTTGCCCCTTTGTACCCTTTACAGCCCTCTATCATTCAATATCACCAGGACAGACTTCCTCCTGCTTATTGGGCAGCTACCTCAGGCATTTATGCTACTCAGGACTTTAACGTGCATTATCCCCTTTAGGGTTCTAACAGAACCTGTCTGAGAGGTGCCCTCTTGGTTGACCTTTGTAACCAACTTGACCTCTTCTGCCTTAACATAGGACCACCCATGTTCTTATCAGACTGCTCGCACAGCTATTTCCATTTAAACCTATTCTTCTGCACTGGCCATCCTGCCCATCATCTCGAGTGGCCTGTCCTTCCTGACACCAACTCCAGTGACCATTTCCCGTATGCTATCTGGTTGCTGACACCTACTCCACCTGCGCTCACACACAAACGGCACCTTAAAAAGCTGACTGGGGGCTTTACTCCTCCCTGGTGACCTTCGATGACCAACATTTCCCCAGTTGTGATGCCAGGTAGAATATCTTACAAACATTATCCTTACCACCGTAGAATGTTCCATTATTGCTCTTCATCTATACGATGCATGTCAAACATCTTAGGTCGCTATTTTACGGAAATTTAAGTTCTTTCCACTATCACCCTGCCTTCTTCCATCAGAAATGAATGGAGGCAGCTCAAGTGATACCCTTCCCTTCTCTGAATCATGAGGTACAATGCTTCCTATGCTATGAGGGAGCTATACTCTCTTGTGTACAAGCACTTTCTCCTTAATGTATGCAACTGGGCAGAGGGCACGTTTCCCATACCTAAGCCCTGTAAGGTCAAACACATTCTTTCTGGTTGGCACTCCATATCTATCGCCAGATGCATTTGCGAGGTGATGCAATGTATAATTCATACCTGGGTGGTATGGTGGCTCGAGTCTCGCAATTTACTAACCATTGCACAGTGTGAATATCGAGCGCTCCGTTCTGCAGTTGACCATCTCGTCGCTATGTCCACCCATTTCATGAAAGGTTTTCTGCAGAACTCTCAGACTGTGACCATGTTTTTCAATTTGGAGAAGCCTACATCATCTGCTTCAGGGCTGGTATCGTCTGTAGTCTCTACATATGGGTCTTCCATGGCCGCCTGAACTGTTCATTGAGGCATTTTTCAAAGACTTGAGTTTTCAAGGTCTGTGTGCATTCTGCCTTGTCAGACACCATTATCCCGGAAATTGGTGTTCCTAAATATTCCATCCTGAGTGCTGTCGCCATTAACCCTACAATGGCCTGTCTTCTGCCGGGTATCTCTGCCTCCCTTCTTGTTGATGATTGTGCCATCTACTGCAATTCTCCTCGGACCAGTCTCATTGAGTGGCGTTTTCAGCGATGTCTTAATTGTCTTTACTCATGGAGCATAGACAGTTGCTTTTGTTTTTCCACTGACAAAACCGTCTGCTCAGTACTTACAGCAGAGCTCTTTGCCCTGTATCAGGCCACAGAATACATTTGGTGACACAGGCTTTACAGATGTGTCAGACACTCTCAGTGCCCTTCAAAGCCTATGTGGGCTGTACACCACCCATCCCTTAGTGCAATGGTTCCAGGAAAACTGTCACTTGCTCACTCTTGATGGAGGCACTATGATGTTCATGCAGGTTCATGCTCATGTTGGTGTGACAGGAAATGAGACTACTGGTGCTGGTGCCAAGGATGCCGTCCTTGTACCGCAGCCCACTGGTTCTTACAGTCCCTCTGCTGATCTCAGTGTTGCCGTCTGTCGCGTGGCGGTGTCACTTTAGCATTACTGGTCCTCCATTCAATGGAACAATGGAATACGCTCTGGGTTATTAAGCTTCTCCCTGTGGCTTGGACGAACTCTTGTCAGCCCTCCCTCCATGAAGAGGTCATTTTAACTAGGTTGCGTATTGGGCACTGCCTTTTCAGCCATCGCCATTTGTTAAGTGGTGCTCCACCAGCAAGTTGTGCACATTGGGCACAACTTTTAAATGTCATCCATTTCCTGATGGAATGTCCTTTTTTTAACCATTTATGTTCGTGTTTGAGTTTGCCATCTGAATTGTTGGCTGTTTTAGCATACGACATGTGGACTGTCAACCGTGTTTTACTTTTTATCTGTACGAGCAATATGGTGAAGACCATTTAATTTTTATTTCAGGGCCTCCGTTTCTCTATGGTGTACTTTAGAGACTTTTCTCCATGTCTCTGTTTTTAGCAGTTTTTTTCTTCCATCGATTGTGATTAGTGTAGTCATTTTTACATCCTCCCTTTGTCTTCATGTTCTATAGTTATGATATGTGCTCATATGATCGTAGTTGCTTTTGCACCTGAAAACAAAACAAATGAAAAGAAAACAAACACCACACAAATTAATGTGTAGAAAGTTCGAGTTTTGATATCAGTGTGAAAGATACAAATTCCAATTGGGCATGACAGCAGGGGTACTGATACTCATATAGGGACTTCTGGATACCCCATTCTGGTCTGTTCTGAGGCCATTTGAAGTGCTGTACACTTTTCAGTCCTTCATCATGTGGTTCTCATTGTGTGATTTTTTCATGTCCTCCATATCTGTTTCCGTTTCATAGTAAATGGGAGGAGCTGTCATCAAATTATGTTCCTGATTACGACTTCTTCATCTTACACTCTCCAAATTGAATTGTTAATGTAAGCGAATGTCAAGCTCAACACAAGCAGCACATCTGTTACATTGGATAGAGAAAATGATAGTGTGTATGCTGAACTCGATGAAAGACATGGCAGTAAGAAACCAAATACTGAGTTGGTGTATATGTTCGTAGCATTTTTGCATGTTTGATAAACACAAGAGATACACTTAAGAGACTTCAGTCACCAGTAATGTATTCTCCTTCACTTTTTACAACAGTTTTCTCATCACCAGTGACAATACAGGATAGGAATGGTTGGTTCTCTTCATTAGCCAATTGAAATTGATCAAGCAGAGGGGCACATATGTCCACCAGTTGATTTTTGTGATGTTGGCTTGGAGCACGCGAACCCTGAAATACAGTTTTCGAATATTCCCCTTTGCATGCAGATGTAACATATGGTGGAATGATCACACTTAATCGTATTTCCCTGTTCTCATGTACACTAACATGGATCATTGTGTGTTAATGTGGTCAAATGATCTTTATTGAACCCAAAGGTCTTCCTGAATGTAGAGTGCCACTAGTGTCAAAACGAACATTCTTAATACGAGAAAAGCATTTTCTTGCTGTGCTGTGTCCAATGACATTATTCCCATACATGGCACAAGTGTTCCTGGCTGTCCATGCTGCTGTAACCCCTCAGCTGAACTCAAACAGAAGAATATGTCAGAAATGTTCAGATTTCTTCTCTTGGCACTCCATTTTCTCATGTCGACAACTACACTCTCTGTCTCCAACTGAAAAAAATGGCTATATATAAACTCAGCAAGCAATGGTGAACCTCAAATAAAAGATAAGCAATCAATAAATCCATAGCACTTGGAATAACAACATGCAAAACAAAAATGCTATGAAATTGTGCCCCAGCTTAATACCTGTTAAGGCATGGTGTGAAGGCATAAGTACAATACAGTTCAGAAAGCATACACAAGAATTCCAGCTGAAGCTGGTACATGGCTGTATAAGGTGCATTTGCCCACTAGGCTTTTGGCTGCAGGTGATAAAGGCGTTGGACTGAGTCGGGGTCCTACAGTGGGGGCATCGAACAGCTGACCAGCATGGTGCCCAAATCAGCACACGCACCAACACACACTACCTTAGTGGTGGCGGAGGTAGTGTAATGTGTATGTTACTACAAACCCTTGCTGCTTTGGGTGAAGAGTGACCAGATCCCAGTGCATCTGTGGTGTGATGATGTCAACACATTGATAGTTTTTAAAGCGGTCATCTCAGGTGCGAACGGTTCCTGGTTTGTGTGATCTGGTGAGTAGGAATGGATGTCATGTGAGTGCAGAGATGCAGACCTTCTGGCCTCCCCCATGAGAGTGGAGGACCCTAGCACCACGTAGGAAGGGTCATGTCCACGTTGGACTTCTCTTGGTGCTGTGAACTGGAAAGCTGCAGTGTCGAGGTAATGTAGGTGGTGCCAGCAGGTGGATGGCTGCCACCAGCCTCAGTGTAGGAGGCAATGTATCACTGTAGGAGGCACCTACAGGCACATCAATGAAATTTCAGTGTCCCCCTCCAATGAGAGAAGCCACTGCAGCTTGTGGGGATCAATTAACTGGCGAAGGAGCCAGAGATCATAATGGGAGGGTAGGCAGACACGATCCGGATGGCATGCTGCACACGGTGAACTGCGATGTTGGCAGATGAGGCACTCACGTGGTGGTTAGCACAGGGGCGTGTGTACCGTGCTAGGACAAAGCCAATCATAGTGGTACACCACGAGCACTCATCAGCACACACTGTGTACACACGGCACCCACACTAGCTGTGGACAGTGCCTGGAGTCCGTGGGGATCTATACTGGTGTTCCGGGTACCCCTGTCTGGCAGCAGGAGGGGCAGCAGTGTTTGCAGCTGCTGGCTGTGTGTGTGTGTTTGGACCTACTCTTGCCCACAATTGGAGTCATTCAGTAAGAACTGGGAAAAATGTGAGGGCCTCCTTTGTCAGCAATTCTGTGATGTATTTGCCCATTTGAGTTTTGATAGTTCACAGTAGGTGTTTTGCTTCACCACTGGAGTCTGGATGAAAGCAAAGAGCCACAATGTTCCAGGGGTTATTGTGTGAGTGAAAATAATTAAAGGAGTTATTCTCAATTGGAGGACCATTGTCTGAAACTACTGTACGAGATACCTCTGTCAGAAGAAATTTATGACAGCACCTTGACAGTTGGACATGCTGTGTTAGATGGCCAACAAGCAACATATGGAAGCTTGGGAAAGGCATCGACAACCAATAACCAAAAAATGGCTTTAGAGTAAAGTTCCGACTAAGTTGACATGGATTCTTTTCCAGGGTAGAGTGGTGGCTCGCTGAGGGAGGGGGGGGGGGGGGGGGGGGACAATTCACGGTGCCCTCTATCGATTTGAACACTTCCATAATGCCGTGACTGGGTGCTCTACATTGTGATTGGTACCTGTCCAGAACATGTGCAGATGTGCCAAGTGTTTAGTTTGGTGGCCTTCCTGATTTTGTACATACAAAATGTTTCCAATGTCTGGCACGTGTGTGTGTTTGGACCTACTCTGATGACCTCAAAGCAACAGGTTGAGAACCTCCCTAAGTAACATCATCAGAATCATGGTGAGTGTTGTACCCATTTCCACTGAGATGAGAATGACACCATCTAACAGAGAAAGATGATGATGGAAAATGTGCAAGTTCCACAAATGGCCAGACAGGTGGACTGGCAGACAGTCAGGCTGCCCATGTCAGATTGTGCACACAATTTGTTTAAGCCCTGGGTCCACAGCAACTGCAGATCCAGAGCTAGAGCTACTACTAGGGAAACTATCACTGGTCTGTCATGCATCTTTAACAATCTGAAAACCCAACAGATCTTCCCAATAAAAGGATAGATGGAGCCCTTATAGGCTCTCAAGGCAATGCATCAGCATTTGCATGCTGTTACATGAGGTGGAAATTTTTTATTGACAAAAATTGGATTTGTCAGATAAAGCAGATGATGGGGTAAACAAGGAAACTGACAGATTGACATGTGGCGAAGTGGAACTTCATTGCCGTATTAGAATATGTGAAATTTTTTTGGTGCATAAACTACTATAATGGCATTTTTTCAAATTGCAAATAGTGCTTCTGTGCTTTGTTAAGTGTTTTGGATGCATAAATGATAGGTTGCTCTGAGCCGTTTGCTTGACATTGGGGCAGAACTTCCACCACCCCATACTTAGATGTGTCTGTGGGCAAGACTAGAGATTTACCAGGATGGAAGGTGAGGAACATAGTAAAGTTTGTTTTAAAGTTCCACAAAGGTGTGCTCACAGGTGAGAGACCGCTTAAAAGGAAAAACTTTATAAAGGAATTGGTGCAGAGCGTGTCCCAGAGTGGCTGCACCTGAAATAAACTGGTGATAGAACGCTATCTTTCTGAGGAATGCGTGTAGTTCCTACAAATTGGTCAGACAGGTCAGAGCTGTAATAGCCGTGGCATGCTGTTCTGGGCTTGGACACCGTTCATGGAAATTTAGTGTACGAGATACACAACAGAGGATGGGATAAATGTGGCTCAGTTAGATTACACTTGAGACACTGTTCCAAATGATGAACAGAGACTGAAGGTTACATAATTGTTCTTTAGTTGAAGTGCCTGTTACTGCAATATTGTGGGAACAGATGATGCAGCAAGCAACATTGGCCATATGTTGCTCTGGTGAGCATTGAAATTTTGCTGTGGGCTAGCTACTCCAAACATTAAATGTTCATATCGACAATGACCATAGGCGTGCTTACTATGAGAAATTGTTTCACTGTGTCCTTCAATGGAACCTGCAGGGAGACCATAGCCCAGTCAGTTTCGGAAAAGAATTAGCACAATTTTGCAAGTAACTCATCAGCTCATGACAGAAGGTATGTGTCAATAACAGGACTCTGGTAAATTTGATGTCTCCACAAAGTTCATACTCATTCACATAAGGACGTGAAAAAAATACAGCGAAGCCAACTTGTTCAATTGATGTATGCTGTGAAGTTGTTCACACACCATAATCCCTCAGAAAACAAATCTGAAAATTCAGAACACAATTAACTTAGGTCTTGATAAGGAACCAGATCTGAAAAAAAGGATACATATTTTTATTAATAGAAAATTCAAAAGTAACCAAAGCATGCAACACAAACAAATTTTTGGTGTCAGTATAATTAACAACCCAATACATATCTGCAGTCCGTTCAACCACGTAAGCTGTGATGGACATAAACTCAGTGAGAACTGGAATATGCTGTTTGTTTGTAGCTTACCACATGGCATTTGATGGTTGGTGATGGTGGGAGCCCATGTGTTTGTGGGTCTAAGAGTAGAGGAGTGAAATGGTTGATCTGGCATTCACTTTTGAAGATAACGGTTTCTTCAGTGCAAACACCTCAATAAAATGTTTATTCTGACCTGCAGACAATATGAAACAGAATGAATGTCAACGTGCATTTATATCAAGGAAGGCTGGGTGTGACAAATCGAAGCCATGTGGTTTCCGTTACACCACAACACTCACCATTTTGCGCATGCAGTCTCCTTGTGCTGCACAAAGTGATAGGGATTTGTCTGAAATGCCTCATGGTCTCCTTCTCATGGTCATCATCAGGTTTGTCCGTCTCAGCTAAGCTTTCCACTTTGACGGGCAATGACTTCCTCATCATCTGGAGAATTAGTGCCATGTGCTGAAGTGGTTCACTGTATATGATGGTATGTCGCCTGGTGCTTCGATTTGGCAGGATACTCCACGGGGGACATAAAGGAACTGACCAGTGTTAAAACTTCTTCTGAGGACAGATCCTCACATTGAAGGGTTCTCTGATGCATTTCCTTATTGGGCATTAGGCAAAAAGTCACATCATCAACTGTAAAGTCTTCGTAAGATTCTTTGGAGCTTTTAGTAACAAAGTGATACTTACAGCCCTCAAATCCTTCAGCTTCGATACCTAATCCTGATAAGACTGACGTGACTACATGGGTACTTGTAAAACTTTACACAAGCGACACTAACATGGATGCCCTCGTGACTATAAGATGATGACAAACTACACTTTTCATTAAATGTCAGAGGCCAGTTCATTTAAAGCGCAACTATTGTTGCACACATGAGTGGAATCCATGACAATAACAAACACTTCAGTTTCTTTGTCCATTATCCTGAATGCAATAAGGTGTTGGTGTAGCTATTTTTCACAAGTTTTGCTTCTTCAGCAGAGTCGTCATGTGACAGAAAGAAAACATGGTGGGTGCACCTGTGATGGTGGAGCCTGAACCATCAACATAGTCACTAGTTTCTCCAAGGTGATCATAGTAAATTGCTGCTGCCAGACAAGTGGTTGAGTTACCACATTCATAGGTAAGGTATGAGAAGAAACAGTCATGGAAATTGAGTGCTTGAATTTTCTACTTGTTCCTTCTTGTTTTCTAACTCCAAACACAATACAAGGTGTGGCTGTTATAAAAGGACTAGTTAGTGAGACAAGACGTGTGAGCATAAGCGCGAGGTACGCCGCTATATGAGAAGCATTTGACCACCAGGGGCAGCTTTCTTTCAGCTGCAGGCAATTGAGGTGCAGGCTTGAGATCAGTGGCGTCTGTTCAGGATCTAGAGCAGTTGAACAGTGTGCTACTCAAATGAGCGATAGTGGTGGCAGATGTGCAGCAATGTCCAGGTTCCTACAGACTTCATATATGATTTCATTCCATATGATACAGATTCTGGTTTCACTACATGATCTGTGTACTCATCTATGTATTTGTTCCTGCTCATAAATCTTAGTTCGGGCTGCAAGATTTAAATGCTTTGTAAGTAAATTGCCCATGTTGACACTGTTCTCTTTTGCATGCGATTTTCATCTTTTCTCATTTGTAATGGAAAAATCCACATTAGCTGCTGTTGACAGTGTATATATGCATCTTCAGTATATTTTGTCACAGAGTGGATATGCTATTCTGCTTTTGAATGGCTTTACTTCTTGACACTGAGTATGCTTTGCAATCTTGTTGACTAAATCATTCTTCGATGTAACTGATAAAAATGCATCAGCAGTTAATCAATCATTGACCCATGTTTGTGACTTCTGTTCACAATAGGATTTTGGAGTGTATACTGTGTTCAAACACTGTGCATTACTTCCTGAGGTTGAAGTGCTAATTGTCTTTCACAAGAAGGGAATTTCCTGAATCCATGCTATCTGTCAGTAGACAATTTTCTTCAAGGTAATGCGTGCTATTGACTGGGCATCTCATATCAGTTCCATATTTGGAGGTTTCCAAAAGACTTTGCATAATGTTCCTTGCAAGTGGATTCTAAGGAGATAGTATGCAAATGGAGTACTGTCGCATTCCTGTGGCTGGATTCGCAAGTGATATATGGTGTTCATGAACGAAGTGTAATAGGTGCCCTACCGGTCCTAAGATATATAAAAATGGTTTAGGACCAGTCCTCTTGAAATTGTTCGTAGACGATACTGATATTAACCATCTAAGAAAGGCATCAGGGTATTAAAACAAATTGCAAAATTATTTAGTCTAAATATCTGCATGGTGTGAAGAGTGGCAATGTGACCCAAATAAATAAATAAATTAATTAAGTGTGAGGTCATTCACATGAGTACTAAAAGAAATCTGTTTCATGCCTACTTATCTAGCAGAACTGACAACCTTTAGATTGATGTGATTTCTTGTGTAATCAGACTTTCAGTCTTGAACAACTTAAATTGAAACAATAACCATGTTTGGAAGCCAAGCCAAAGACTGCATTTCATTGCTACAACATTTAGTAGATACTCAAGTGTATTCTTGTGGTGTATAGGATCCTTAACAGATAAGGCTGATGGAGGAAACTGAAAAAGTTTGAAGAAGGCTTTTTGTTTTGTAGTACCACAAAATGATGTGGAGTGCAGGGGTCGAGGGACATGGAGGGGGAGTTAATGTCACTGCCATGACAATTATCATATATCAATCATTAAAACAAATGCTTTTTTTTTGTTGAAGTGAGATTTATGTACAAATTTGGAAATATTTGGTTGACACCCACGCACAGAGAAATTATGATTGTAATAACTTAAATCTTTCCATGTGGGCTCTGGGGCAGATGGCCTTTGTAATCTGGTCCCTTCAGTCCCCACAAACCAACCAACCTTGTGGGTTCTGAACTCGCTTAAGCCTTTGCCTTTCCTGCATGCCACTGGAGAGAGAGTCTCACTCACATTGTTTGTCTACCATTCCAAATAACCCTCTGACAATCACTAGTGCAGCATGTCATCGATCTACATCTACATGACTACTATGCAACTTGCATTAAACATTATCAGTCTCCACAGTGGGGCATGCTGTTTCACAGAATAACATAAATAGCTCGATGAGTAGAGAGCAGACTGATATAAGTCGCTCCTCTAGCCTGCTCTACTGCAGACTGAGTAACTGTACTGGAAATGAGTAGTTTTTATGCAAGGCTGCTGTGTATTCGTTATCCACCTGGTCTGCTTTGCCCATATGATTAACATTGGGTCATGATGGAGCATTCAGGAAAGCTACATTTCAGTTGCTCTTGCTACTGTATTTCATAGCATCAGTATACTGCTGTTGTGTCTGATTTACATTTTCTTGCTTAATAGTTTACAGTCAACAGAATGACAGCACCTCCCTCCTAAGATATTTTGCCCCATAGGTATCTGACAGCACAGCTCATATGGTATGCAGCAATATATACCATAATCTGGGCATAATTACAATATTGACAGTCTTCACAAACTGAAAATCCACTCTATTACTGTGGCTTGGCCTGCTTTCCTCTGCTTCATGAGTTGCCAGGGAAGATGTCTGAATTTTTACTTGGCTGCACCAATATATTATTTTGTAGCGCAGCACATTATAGCAGAGTGCTATCAAGACTCTAAAAGAAGACTTACATGTATCAGCTGGCTATCTGTTGTTCAATATCATTTCAGTGTTCAATATTTTTCAGATGTAAAAGAATCAGGTATCGGAATTCACTCATTAAACACCAACAGTAAGGCACTTCAAACTGTACAATGGATGTTTACCTCACATGCAGAAAATGTCTGGCTTCTGCCACATTCCCCTCGTGCCAGACATTGGAAACATTTTGTATGTACAAAATCAGTATTTGAGACAGGAGTTAATCCTAGCATTGATTCAGGGTTCATAACTGAGATGATTCACGGACTTGAAAAACAAGAGTATGTGACCTGAACAAGGTTAATATTGATGGGGTCTCCACAGGAGTAGTGAGAGATAGCCAGATTCCCTTTCTTTGTATTGTGAAGTAGACCACCTGCTCTCTGCCAATGGGGCAATGTGATATCCAGACGTAGAGTGCATGGAAGTCTGCTCAAGCGAGGTTATTGTCTGATCGAAACCAACATTGGTACTGAGGTGAGTCATTCAATTTGTAAAATCAAAATGTGATGGCAAAGCATTCAGATTTGTGTATGTAACGAAGCAGCTCAGGTAACTTGCCATGATCTCATGTTCTGTGGCAGTTTCTGGATTGTACCATGACTGAAGTATATGGAAGTGATACACCACACTGTGTTGGGCAGATGTGTATGCTCTGGATACAAACTAGAGGTCAGTATTTGTGTATCATATTTCTGTACCGAGATTTTTGTGTCAGTATTAATTGCATGTATCTCATAAACAGCATTGATCAAATTATTTGAATAGCCTGAAAGGTCAGGCATAACTGTCACAGTACGTGCAGTGTATAGCATTTGTGTGTGTCAGCTGATCAATTGATGTAGCAGAATAATACAAGTAGGATATATGTTGCTAACGTTGAGGTGTCAAGTAGGGACAGAGCACATCTCCTTCTGCTTGGCGGTAAAATACTTAAGCCAAATGGCATATGTTTATTATACAAATTATTTCCTGATTTTGATGACATGTAATGTTGATGTAGCCTGAAATTCATCCATAATTAACATTCATGGTACCTTTGGCGTTTGAAAAGACCAAAGAAAGATTTTGTTGCCATAATGAAACATTTTTTAAAGCATTAGTTCGTCATCACTTACTAATCAATTGAACGTTTTGAAGGATCTCTTTTATAGTATTCTCCTGTATTGTAATATTGATCCAAATCCGCTACGTGGAGGTGAACATTTTCATTTGCAGGTCTCGAGTCAATGACATATTTGATATATTGAACAATTTCAATAGTGTCCTTGTTAGAAGGTACTTCAAGGGCTGAACTACTAGTCATCAAAATATGAGTGATGCCATCCTTTTTGCATTGCTCATCTACTTACACTAAAATGCATTTTGTTAATCTGGTGTGTTAATGTTAAGTCACTCTTTTGTTATTAACAAATGGCATGATTTTCAAGCTATTACATAGCAAAATGCCTTTGTCAGTGTACTACCTCCAGTAAGATTTCAACAGATGAGTGTTTAAGGAAACCCATATGCTCTTGCTATTACCTGCTGGATTCAGAAAATGTTTTATTTAATACTTTTTTGCTGTATTATAATCACAGCTACAATACACGTTGCAGATTTTTTGACAGCTTTGATGTTATTCTGAAGCAAACAACTAGTCTTAACTGTTTAGTAATTTTGATAAACTGGTTGCTTATACAACCCATGAATCATGACAACCTGAACATTGGAATGTGGATCAACTGCTAAGTAGGGCAAGACTTCAGATGCATAAAGGAATTTTATTGCATACCTGGAAGATGTCATACATTCACTGTTCGGGGTCATAGTTGTGAAAGTAAGAAAATCCTTTTCTAAGTGTGTGATTTGGTTTAGGGGAGAGGGCTTGTAAAGTGAATTCATGGGCACTGTCATCTGACTTCCATGTTATTCTCTGCTTCTGCTTAACAGGCCACACACAAGTATAGAAAGTGTTCTGTCATAATGTTTCAAACCTGCACAAATATGACATGTGGTTTTATCTTCCACACTGGTTACCCTGTTTGTCCATTTTAGTGAAAGAAAACTATAGAGAGCATTAGTTCTGCTTCTGTAGCATGTCAAATCTTTCTAGTTCCACTTCTTTCACCACCTCCCTCTCCTTTGGTTGGTATTTTGCAGTAGAGACCTCAAGATTGAGATGGTCTATAATTAAGAAGCATCAGCATTACCAGTGTCATCCTGAGTTGTTTTCAAGGCCTCAGCAGGTTGTTTATGATCAAAACATGGCATTCTGATCTCACCTGTATGTCCATCAAAGGATACTGTCTCATTTTGTGATGTAGATGCATTGAGAAATGCATCCCAACTATACTCAGATAGAAACTGCTTGATAATTAACACTTCATGTGTTGGCGTTGGTTTCCTCCAATCAGAGCACTCAATATCATGCCCAAACCGTTTGCTGTTGCCAAACTATTAGAACAATTGGTCAGTTCACTTCCAATTCTTTGTCTGGCATTTTTCCTTGATGTATTTGGATCCTGAATCCTAGATGTGGCCCATTTATTTCATATTTCATCACATGTGATAATCACCAGCCCCAACCCCTGCCCCTCACATGCAAGATACTAATTAAATACACACATTTCATGCACAGCAGTAACCACACCACTGGATCATTCTGCACAAGATGCAATTTGGCACAGCATGCACAGTTGTTATAATTACAGAGATTGGCTTACAATAGATAAGCCTCAAACAACATTGTGCAAAGTCAAATTTTTAAAGTGTTATGTTCAGTCATCATTGTGACAGGGTTGGCATAGTCATAGACATAACCAGACAATGTGTAACAGAGTAGCACATTAGTTAGCATAAAAATTTGACATGTAGAATTCCATAGGTTCGAACACTACCAAATACAGTGAAATTTGTTTGTTTCTAAATGTAATCTGAAGACTTTGATTGATTTTTGTATTACATTAATTTGTTTACATGTAATTGTTTATTTGTGACAGCTGTGTCATTTTCATTGTCATATTGACTTTTCTATTTTGTCTCATTTCTCATTCTGTCATTCTTTTGTTGTTTGGCATTTACAAGTGCCGCATATAATCTGAAACCAATAGCCAACCAGGAATGCTCATTGATTGGTAACATGCAGCTCTTGTAGGCAGTGTGAGGCTAGTTTCAGGCAACCAGTGATGGTGAGATATTACAGTTTGCTTTTAGCGATGATACTGAAATTTTTCTGCTTATAGACATTAGCCTGAAATGTCGTGAACAAAGCGATCATGATTTTAGATTGCAATTGATGATCACAATTTTATTGTAAACATGGCAGATCACAAGGTTATGGTTAAGAGACATTAGGAATTTGAACTGTAGCAGATGACATGTTTTGTAGCCCGTAATTTAGTCATTGTTCACTTCAAATTAGCTGTTGACAGAGTATCTTGCATTTCCGTCATACCTCACTGCGGTTACTTTGAAAATTGCTCTTGTTACGCATTAACAGCCCTTGCCACCCATAAATGAGCAGCAGAAGGCTGCTGATGTGACAGCAGTGCAGCAGAAAGTGACAGACGTAAACTATACTAAGTTTAATCGGACTGTGGTTGCAATATCTTGTCTCAAAACATGGTTTACAGATTTTGTCCTTGTTGTCTTCAGTCCAAAGACTGGTTCGATGCAGCTTTCTTTAACGATGCACAAATGCTATTTACTGTCAGTTCTATTTTTGCACTGCTGAAATTGAATATTGCTTGTTGTTCATTTAAACTACTGTTAAAATTATGTGTTGGGTAAGAACTGCCATAATGAGGAAAGTTGCTGCTAACTTAGGTAATTGCCACATGTAGTTCAAAGTAATTGACATTCAAACTTTTCTCCTCCCTCACAATCGTCCTCTTAACTTTTGTTATTGGTTGTGATTGGTTTAGCAAGATACCATCTTTCTCACACCTACCAAATGCGATATCACTAAAAGAGTGAAACTGGTTATTCATTATCTCTGTCCTCTATCCTCACTGTCATGTCAATTACAACTAGACTAGTCACTGTTGTGAGAGACTTTCTCTTGTAGGATTATTTCCTGGGTTCACAGGTGTAACCTTAACAATATTTACACCAATGTATGCCACTGATCTCTCCTGGTTGTGGCTGTTTTTATTTAACTTAACTGAATTAATTATTTTTATGCTTTTGTGGGGGTACAAGAGCCCTTGTGTGTGGCAGTTGGATGGTATATAAATTTCATAACTGAGTGAGATTCAGTTATTTGGTCTGTATGGCTGAAGCAAGACAGTTGAGTATCCTCAGTAGCTAGTCAACGTTATCAGTCAGGAACCAAATTTAACAAATTCTGGTTCTTTTAGAAGGCTTCGAAATGCTTAAATATCATCCTTGCAATGGTTTTCTGGTATCATGTGCCTTAGCCTCACAAGTAACTTTGTCAAATATGTGATAACCAGTTTCGCAAGACTACATGTATTGTCAGAAACTATGATTTCTTTTGAACCATGTATCCGAGGAAATGGGCAAGACTTCTAAAATGTCATATTGCTGGAAATTTCTGAGCATCGGCTTATATTGGTTGTAATCAGTCAGTCAAAAGGAACACATGAGAGGGCATGTGACACTTGTAAGGAAGAGGCCAGATGCTGATACACAATTTCCCTTCTAAGGAGCTGCACATCAACCTTGAGTTTGACTCCTCACTGGCTCTCCTGTGCCCTACCTGTCACAAACTGTTCTATCCAAGGGCTGAAAACCATTGAAGTATTAAACCTGCAAGTTTCCTGTGATCTCTCAAATTGTACGACAAATATTTTGCCTCTGAAAAGGATTGTACTCATCGGAGGCTTGTGTAATGTTGGGAGTTGTGTTGTTCCTTATGGCACCCATCATTGCTTGCTACCATTGTAGTATCGTCTGATGATGACCAATTTTTTGTTCCACCTCCTTCATTTGAGATGGAAGAACATTGATGAAATTGGGTTCCGAGTCGGATGGCATGGGGGATCTGGCACCCCTGGCATCATCATGGGGTAGCATTCTCCTTAAAGCACTTGTTTTTTTTAATCTTTAATTACTTTAAAGTACTGGAAGACTAGAGGGCTTACCTGCTGTGGCAATACGATCTGATGAGGAGCCAGCAGCTGTGGGACCTATAGTCCATGACTCATTCAGCCATTGGCATTTGTCAGGTCACTGTGCAGCCTACTGGTTTTGTTCGTAGTAGTAAAATTGAAACTTAAATTAGGCAAATGAAACTACTGTTGTGTATGTCTTCTCCAATGGTTTTATAGTAACAAATTAGATTCCATTTGATACTATTTCAGTACAGGTGGGAAGTCTATGCAATGCTGTTAGTTTTTGGGGAATACCAACTGGGCTGTGGCAAGAATGGGAATTTGGATTGAGGAGAGAAGCGTGCAAGATAATCAGTGCAGTTATGCAAAACCACTTTGCCAGGTTATTAAATGTAGTGGTTAGTGCATCTGCATAACGAGCAGGAGGCCTGGGTTCAAATCCTGTCATTCATAATCAATTTTTGTTCGTCATTTCAGTCTCTGTGTTTGAGGCCTCTGGAACTATATAGTTTAATTTGAGTAAATTATGTTGCTTTAGTGGTTATACTACTTATGTAGGTGTCTGGATGTGTAACCTTGCATTGTGCCCTAAAGAAATATGAGAATTGTAAGGGAAAGTCAATGACAAAATATCAAAACACAAATAAATGTCAAATAATAAACCGGATGATATGGTAACAGGCTATTAGGACGGGGATGCACTGACAACTACAGAGGCTAATATTATACACAGTGTAATATATGTAATTTGAAATACCAGTGCAGTCAGAGGAAGCAGAGCATGCACAGGCAGCATTGAACATGTGCCAGTGTCCTTGTGCCGTGTGCCGCAACGTCGAGAGGAACAAATTCCTCACTTTTAATACTGCTGAATTGCAATTCAGACTGACTTCAAAGTTCAGTAACAAAAGTTAGTTTTTGGAATGAATACACATTACCAAGTTGCAAACTAATGCACTGAACACTTCAGCACACAGATTACACATCGTACGCTGAAGCTCTTATTACCTTACCCAGCCAAGGACGACGACCAAAGGACGACACTACGTGCTCTATCTGCTCCCTCCTCCACTATCTTGTCACTGGGATCCTTCATCCATGGTTAGCACATGCCTGTCCACCATTCCAAATTTAATAAGGATTTTCAAATGTTGCAAATGTGAAGAACACAGTTGTTCAGAGACCGGTAATTGGACACCATTTCCTTGTAGGTACATATTGTTAAGATGCTAATATAAATACATTTTATATTTGGCATGAACTGAAAATTTTATAGCTGCTCTGCATACCATTGTTATTTTTCTCTTGCTTTACTTATCTATCTGTCATGTAGATAATAATCCACAAATTTGTGATTGAATGAACATAAAAGCAAAAACATGTTAAATGTGGTAAATGATGGAGGTGCTGCCAGTGACCTGGACACAGTAGTGACACAAGTCAACACCATAGAGATGAGATATAAACGTTACTACTTTTTCCAGGTTTCAAAATGAGAGTGGGAGGTGAGAGATAAAATTTTTGGCTTTCACATTTCTTAACTAAGCTCACACAATTTGTTGATTGTGGAAGGGGGGGGGGGTGATTGAAAATGTGGCTGAACAAAAGAACATATTATGTCAGTTGTGTTCACAAAGCTCCTACTCTTCTTCTATCATTGAGCACAATTTTTTTTTTTTTTACTTTTTTTTGTACAACAAGAAAATAGTGCTGGCATTAAAAGCATCATCTGCATCAGGATCACCAAATTTTTTTTTATTCCTCTTAAGAATTTCAACCACCACCTGCTCCCATCTGATATTACATAGAATTTTTTCTGTAAGGTGCTCACCTCCTAAATCTCTCACAACAAGATTTATCACTTGCTTTTGCTGAGATATTATTTTTGTTGTAGTGGTATACAGTGAATTAAAAATCACACTGTTCAAATGCTAACTCTCAGTGAGTTTGGTATGCTGTTCATTGATTTTTACTAAATTGGTAACTGTAGTGTTTAACAAAGAGATAGAGGGGCTGGCCAGTACTTACCTCAGCTCAGTACAGCCGATAGATACACATAAAACAGAACTGAAAATTTACATTCCTAGCTTTCGGAACTTTGTTCCTTCAAATGTAAATTTTCAGTTCTGTTTTATGTGTATCTATCGGCTGTACTGAGCTGAGGTAAGTACTGGCCAGCCCCTCTATCTCTTTGTTAGTATTTGTTTCACATCTTATATGAGATTTTCCATTAATCATTTAACTGTAGTGTTTTATTATCTGTAGCAATATGACATCCTAGTAACAGCAAAACTTTGCCATGGAAAGTTTTGTGGTTGGCAGGAGAGCCATCACCGTGTTACTAAAGGAGGCCGAAAGGCACGTGATTCAGCTCACACAGGCTGGCGTGAGGTCTGGAACAGAACCAGGAAATTAGAATTTAGAAACAACGGACATAGCTGGTGGAATACTTAACTTTAATCCATTAATGGTGAACGTCGGTTTTGACGGTACATAGTTCACAATATCATTAGTAACTGATAATGGCACCTTGCTAGGTCATAGCAAATGACGTAGCTGAAGGCTATGCTAAACTAACTTCTTGGCAAATGAGAACATAAGTAGGCAGTGTACTATCGCTAGCAAAGTCGGCTATACAACTGGGACGAGTGCTAGGAAGTCTCTCTAGACCTGCCGTGTGGCGGCACTCAGTCTGCAATCACTGATAGTGGCGACACGCGGGTCCGACGGATACTACTGGACCACGGCTGATTTAAAGGCTACCACCTAGCAAGTGTGGTGTCTGGCAGTGACACCACAGAAAGTGCATCTCTGGCAGTATCTACGTACTTCCTCTCCCAGTGAGTGAGTGAGTACATGAGTTGTAAATGCCACAGTAAAATTTCCAATGACTCTGTTACCCTCATACTTTTGAGTGCCAAGGCAAAACTAAATGGAATCAGTACCGATGTAGTAATTTCACTTAATTTGGGATGATGAGAAGTACCAGTGCCTCACACTGCTGGTTATTAATTAACTTAAATGCTTGTTGATAATCCTTATTCCATTTCCAGAAGGAGATAGGCTTGTTTATAATGTATATGTTTCACAGATTTTTGGTTGATATCAGGTAATGCAGCACACTTTCTAAAGAATTTAGAAGTATTCTCAATGTTTTTGGACCTGCTTAGGGTTATTAAAAAAATTGCAAAGAAACTGATTTTTTTTCCAAAATGCTTCCTCAAACTGAGGTACCATTTAATCCAATGTTATACATTTGAAGGAGACCAAATTTTTACCGGATATGCATGACATGATGGCTGAGGTGCTAGACCTATTTAATTCCACCTATTATGTATATTACAAGGATAAAAAAATCACATTACATTTTAATTTTTACAATTTTTATCCTAATAAAATATTATGTTTCCTATAATTTAGTTGATTCTGCAATAAAGCTTAGGTCTACTGCCTAAGTGTGGACTATTGAAAGATACAGAAAAAAATTAGAGCAATGGTACATAACTTTAGGAAATATTTGTACCTGGAATCTGAAAAATACAGCTTATGGGAAATTCCGAATGAAGATATGAGTCCAATTAAATTGTGCCTCAGAATATTCCTGAAGCATAGTCTTCATCCTGCAGCATTTCTTCATCTTCAAGCTTTCTCTTGAATTTCCTTTCAGCACTTCTTGCTTCTTCGGTAACTTCAAGTGCTGAATCTTTCACCTTCATGCACCCATTGTCTGTCATACACAAGCAATTGATCTTCCATATTAGAGCCACATTGTATGCCTAACTTTCTCAGGGCCTCCAACCTTCCTATCACTCCATCATTGAAACATATCACTGCATCTAGTACACCATCATTTCATGTAATTAGTCTTACAAAAACATTCTTGGGTAATCTTTCCCATATGCAATAGTTGAAACTTTCATTTGCATTCTGAGTGCCCCCATGAAGACATTTAATAACAAAAAAGGGTCACTCACATCTCTGAAAATTTGATTTATTTCATTCATAACAGGCTCAGGAAGCGAATGTTTATGATGGTATATTTTACGACTTTCTTTTGCTTTTTAGTAACCACACCAAGAATCTGCTCCTCTAGGGCAAAGACCATGAACATGGTGGTCATCTCTGGACAACTCATGAAAGTGGCCCATGCAGCTTTTCATATTGCTGTAACATAATTCAGAGGTGCAGTTCCCCCCCTGAGGGTCCGGGGGTTAGAAGAGGCCCGAGGTATTCCTGCCTGTCGTAAGAGGTGACTAAAAGGAGTCCCTCCCCCTCAAGGGGGTAGTTAGTTCCTGCGTCCGGAGACGGACGGTTCCACGACCTATATTTGCGGTCCTTTTGGTTTTTCACTTCTTCTGGTTTTTTCCTTCCTTTGGTTGGTTCCTTTCTCTGTTCTTCTCCATCTCACAGTCTTCCTTACTCTTTCCCTTGCCTTCTTCTCCTTGCCTCCTTCTCCTTGCCTTCTTCTCCTTCCTTCTCTGATCTCCGCCTCGGCGTTTGAGACAGTCTGTCCTCTCTCTCCCTCTGTCTCTTCTTTTTCCTCTTCTTCCTTCCTCCCTGTGCATGCCTGAAGGCTGACCCACACGTTCGCACGTGTAGCCGGTGACGGAGTAACGCGTAATTCCCCGCCCTGGGTAGACAAGTAAGGCACGCACGTACCCCCTGGTAAAGGCCAGGCCCAGGAAGGGGTGATTGCCTCAGCTGATACCTTCCGACCATGACGATTGGTCGCTCTGTCCGCTTCTCCGGTGGTGTGACCTGAGGTGTAAACATTCATCTAAGGCGTGAGAGCCCTCTGAGAGGGTCCCCACAAGGAAGGAGCGCGCCATCGGAGACACTGGCAATCATGGGGGATTCCTCCTCAATGGATTTCTCTTCTTCTTCTCTCTCGACTTCTGCCCAAAAACGGAAACTTGACCAGCCACCAGTGACAAAAGTACTACCACCTGCCCACAGTTCCTCATAGTTTCTCGATCTGAGGACGGAAAGGATTTTTCCTCTGTCAACCCTTTCATTATCCAGAAGGGCGTAGATGCCATAGCCGGATCTGTCAAGCCTTGTATCAGTTTGCGTAATGGTACCTTGTTACTAGAAACTGAGAGCGCCTTTCAGGCACAAAAACTGCTTCAGGCCACACTCCTGCACACATTTCCTGTCTGGGTGGAGGCTCACTGCACTTTGAATTCGTCTCATGGTGTGGTATGTACTAGATCACTCGACGGATTGACTGACGAGGAGATTCAGTCTTTCCTCGCTGAGCAGGGCGTGACGGCTGTCCATAGGGTCATGAAAAAGGTCAACAATGACCTTGTACCAACCCAGACACTTTTCTTGACCTTTGATAGTGTTCAGCTGCTATCGTGCATCAAAGCGGGCTACGAGGTTATTTCGGTTCACCCCTATGTCCCGACACCTACGCGCTGCTACCAGTGTCAGCATTTTAATCACACTCGCCAGTCTTGTTCCAATGCAGCTAAATGTGTCACTTGTGGCAGGGATGCCCATGAGGGTGACTGTCTACCTCCGACTCCTCATTGTGTGAACTGTCAGGGTGACCATGCAGCATCCTCCCGCGACTGTCCCATCTACAAGGAAGAACGCTGTATACAGGAAATTCGGGTCAAAGAGAAAGTGTCCACCTCGGCTGCTCGCAAGCTGTTTGCTAGTAGGAAGCCCACGCCGCTCCCAGCGGGGAAATACAGTACTGTCCTCGCCTCTCCTTGGACTACCAGGGAGGTGGCCACGCATACATGAGATCTGACCTTCAGCACTACGGTCGTCCGTTCGGCCAGTGCTAAGATCGCCCGGTCGACGTCTCCTCTTCCTCTCGTCACCCCTCAGACACACGCACCTTTATCAGCTTCTGCCAAGATGAAGACCCTGAAGTCAGATGCACGGGTGTTCAAGAAGGAACCGTCCCGTGCAGACTTCCTACGTACCTCGAACTCCCAGCCATCGACCAGTACTTCCACTAAACGACCTTCCAAGAAGGCTCATAGGAAGCACAGTTCTCCTTCTCCGCCATGGCGCATTTCTTCTCCTGCGCTACCCAGCGGTCGCCGCCCCAGGCCGTCATCCGTTTCACCTGGCCGCACTGCTGGTAGCCGAACATCTGGCCGTTCACCTACAGAGAAAGCTTCCCCTCTCGGCCATCTTAACAAGATGGCCGATGAACCTGTAGAACCAATGGACGATGACTGTCCGCCTACTGATAGCGGCAGCAGTGCTCCCTCAAAGCCAGGCCCTCAGCGGCCTTCGAGGTGACCCCTTCTTTCATCTTCCTTTTCTTCTCACGATGGCACTTATTCACTGGAATATTCGCAGCATTCGTTCCAACCGAGAGGACTTGAAGTTGCTGCTCTGCTTGCACCGTCCGCTCATCGTAGCCCTCCAGGAAACATAGCTACGCCCATGCGATAAAATTGCCTTGGCATACTACATCTACGTGCGTTTTGACCTACCCCCTGTGGCAGGTATTCCGGCTCATGGAGGGGTTATGTTGCTGGTCTGGATGATATTTACTACGATCCCATCACATTGATCACTGACCTGCAGGCAGTTGCTGTCTGAATTACTCTCCCCACTTTTACACTTTCCATTTGTACCGTTTACACTCCATCGTCATCTGCCGTTACTGGGGCAGACATGATGCAAATTATTGCTCAGCTACCTCTACCATTTTTGTTAACTGGAGACTTCAATGCCCACCGTCCCCTTTGGGGCTCTCCAGCATCCTGCCCGAGGGGCTCCCTGTTAGCAGACCTTTTCAACCAGCTCAATCTTGTATGCCTCAATACTGCCGCCCCTACTTTTCTTTCGGACACATCTGACACCTATTCCCATTTAGACCTCTCTATACGTACTACCCAACATGCACGCCAGTTTGAGTGGTATGCACTTTCTGATACATATTTGAGCGACCACTTCCCGTGTGTTATCCATCTCCTGGATCATACCCCCTCTCCGTGCTCAACTAGGTGGAACATCTCCAAAGCAGACTGGGGGCTCTTCTCTTCCAGGGCGACCTTTCAGGATCAAGCCTTCACAAGCTGCGATAGTCAGGTCACCCATCTCACGGAAGTCATTCTCACTGCTGCTGAATATTCCATCCCTCACACTACTTCTTCTCCACGTCGCGTACCGGTCCCCTGGTGGACCGCAGCATGTAGAGACGCTTCACGTGCTCGTCGACGTACTTTACGCTCATTTAAACGCCAACCTACAGTGGGGAATTGTATCAATTATAAACGATTACATACACAATGTCGTCGTGTTATTAAAGAAAGCAAAAAAGTCAGCTGGGTTGCTTTCACAAGCACCTTCAACAGTTTTACTCCTTCTTCTGTTGTCTGGGGTAGCCTGCGCCGGCTATCTGGTACTAAGGTCCACTCACCAGTTTCTGGCTTGATGGTCACGAATGACTTCCTTGTGGCCCCTGAGGATGTCTCCAATGCCTTCAGCCGCTTTTTTGCAGAGGTTTTGAGCTCCGCTCATCACCACCCTGTCTTCCTCCCCCAAAAATAGGCAGAGGAGGCTAGGCCACCTAACTTCCGCTCCTCGAATCATGAAAGTTATAATGCCCCACTCACCATGCGGGAACTCGAAAATGCACTTGCCCGGTCACGGTCCTCCGCTCCAGGGCCTGATTCAATTCATATTCAGATGCTGAAGAACCTTTCTCCTGATGGTAAAGGTTTCCTTCTTCGTACTTATAATCACATCTGGATTGAGGGACATGTTCCCGCATGCTGGCACGAGCCTATTGTTGTACCCATTCCTAAGCTGGGGAAGGACAAGCACTTGCCTTCCAGTTATCGACCCATCTCACTTACCAGCTGTGTCTGTAAGGTGATGGAGCGAATGGTTAACTCTCGTTTGGTTTGGCTGCTCAAATCTCGACGCCTACTTACCAATGTACAATGTGGATTTTGTAGGCGCCGCTCTGCTGTTGACCATCTGGTTACCTTGTCGTCATTCATTATGAATAACTTCTTGTGGAAGCGCCCAACCACGGCTGTGTAATTGATTTGGAGAAGGCTTACGACACCTGTTGGAGGGCGGGCATTTTCCGCACCATGCATACATGCGGCCTCTGTGGTCACCTCTCTCTTTTTATTCATTCCTTTTTAATGGATCGACAGTTCAGGGTACGTGTGGTTTCTGTCATGTCAGACACCTTTCACCAGGAGAATGGGGTGCCACAAGGCTCAGTTTTGAGCGTCGCTCTCTTCGCCATAGCGATCAATCCAATAATGGATTGCCTCCCAGCTGATGTATCAGGCTCCCTTTTCGTGGACGATTTTACCATCTATTGCAGCGAAGCGTACATGTTTCCTGGAGCACTGTCTTCAGAGTTCTCTTGACCGTCTTTACTCCTGGACTGTCGCCAATAGCTTCCATTTTCCTGCTGAGAAGACGGTCTGTATTAACTTCTGGTGCTACGAAGTGTTTCTCCCACTGTCCTTACTACTCGGTCCCGTTGCTCTACCATTCGTGGAGACAACAAAATTTTTAGTTCCTGCATTTGACAGTAAACTTAGGTGGTCTCCACATGTGTCATATTTGGCTGCCCGTTGTACCCGTTCTCTAAATGTCCTCCGTGTTCTCAGTGGTATGTCGTGGGGAGCGGATCGAACCGCCCTACTTCACCTATATCAGTCGATCGTCAGCTCCAAGCTGGATTATGGGAGCTTTGTATAATCCTCTGCACAACCATCCATCTTATGCCACCTCAACTCCATACAACAGCGGGGTTTACGTCTTGCGATCGGGGGGTTTTATACTAGTCCCGTCGAGAGTCTTCATGCCACTCACCTACCAGCGCGATATACTGCTTTGTCGGTATGCCTGTCGGCTACTGTCAATGCCCGACCACCCGTCTTATCTTTCCTTTCTTGATGACTCTCTCGACCATCAATACAGGTTGTATGTCTCTGCCCTGCGACCCCCTGGAGTTTGCTTTCGTCGCCTCCTTCAACACCTTGGTTTTCACTCCCTGCAGCCTTTAGAGTGGGCGAGAGCCACACACCACCTTGGCTCCAGGCTCAGGTTCAAGTTCACCTTGACCTCAGCTCACTCCCAAAGGAGGTTACCCCCATTTCGGTATACCACTCCCGTTTTGTCGAACTTCATTTGAAGTTCATTAATATGACCTTCATTTATACAGATGGCTCTAAGACCAATGACAGGGTCAGGTGTTCTTTTATTGTCGGGGCACAAAGTTTCAAATCCCGGCTCCATGGCCATTGTTCGGTCTGAGCTGAGCTCTTTGCCCTCTACCAGGCTGTTCTTTACATCTGCCGCCACCAGCGTTCTGCTTATGTCATCTGCTCCGATTCCCTGAGCGCCATCCAGAGCCTCAGTGATCCGTATCCGGTTCACCCTTTTGTGCACCGGATCCAACGCTCTCTTCAGCAGCTGGTGGATGACGGTTCTACGGTTAGCTTTATGTGGGTTCCTGGCCATGTCGGTATCCCTGGGAACGAAGCTGCAGATGCTGCGGCCAAGGCTGCGGTTCTCCAGCCTCGGACGGCTTCTTGTTGTGTCCCATCATCAGATTGTAGCAGGGTCATTTGTCGGAGTATTTTATCGCTGTGGCATGTCGATTGAGCTGCACTTACGGACAACAAGCTTCGGGCCTTGAAACCTCTTCTCACAGCTTGGACGTCCTTCTCACACCCTTCTCGGCAGGAGGAGGTCGTTTTGGCCCGGTTACAAATTGGACACTGCCGGTTCAGCCATTGCCATCTGCTAATGGCTGCACCGGCGCTGTTCTGCCCATGTGGGCAACTGCTGACAATCTGCCGCATTTTAACGTCCTGTCCGGATTTTACTACACTGCATCTTGATCTTGGCCTGCCATGTACTCTGGATGACATTTTAGCAGATGACCTAGGAGCAGCTGCTCACGTTCTTCATTTTATCAACTTGACAAACCTGTCTATGAACATTTGATTATGGTGTTTTTTTTTTTATTTTTTTTTTTATTATTATTATTTTTTTTATCTAATGCCTGTTACTACGTCTTACATAGTGTTGTCGCTTTTAGTTGCTGTTTTAACCTTGTGCCTCGTG
The DNA here is from genome assembly GCF_023864345.2 of Schistocerca serialis cubense. Classification (NCBI taxonomy): domain Eukaryota; kingdom Metazoa; phylum Arthropoda; class Insecta; order Orthoptera; family Acrididae; genus Schistocerca; species Schistocerca serialis. The sequence goes on from NW_026048487.1 coordinate 3,127,360, forward strand.
GTGCATTCCTAACTTAGTCTGGGCGCCAATGACCATTGTAGTTGTGCGCCCTAAAAGCACAAAAAAAAAGAGGTGCAGTTCATGTAATAGCCAGTCGATAGTAACTCTGAAGGACGTCTATTCCAGTTTCTGTTGATCCGCCTCAGCCAGACAGAGATCATCCATCTGATAACAACTTTCCTGTCATTTCTCTTTTTAGCTTCCTCATTCTAGCACCCATCCTCTTTTGTACATGTCTACAACACTCAAGTTTCTTTACCAAGGTATCACCATAAACATTGAACTCATTAATTTTATTGAAAGCTTTAGAGTCCATATTGCCTAGGTACTTCATATATGTAACATTATAAATGGGCATCGACATCAGAAATATTTTAAGAGCTCCACCACACTCCTCAGCCTGTAACCATCATAATTCTTAGAACACTGATGTTCAATATGTCCTCCAGTGTTATCATGGCAGGTATGGCAGTACTTAGATAAGCACTCAACATCAACAACTTTTCCATTCTCTAGAGAAGTACCACTTAAAACACAATTCAAGGATCGATGTCCTCGACATTTTCATGTCCCATCAAATGCAACAACAATGTCCCTGGTTCCAATAGTATTTACAGTTTCTTCTACTGCACATTTCATAGATGCTTTAGACACAACAGTCAAGGCACCTAAAAGTGTTTTATGTACTTGGTGTTCCTAGTGCGAGGAGGGGGAAGGTCCATCAAACTACAAAACACTTGATAGCCTTTTTCCCTTTTTGTATTGCACACATGCATACACCAAATTCAAAATCACATTATATGAATTACGCACAATGTTAGAAGTCGTTTTCGAGATTTATTGTAGGATCAACACAGAAAAACTACTTTTGATGCTAAACCCTTCCTGCTAGTTTGTTGTTCAGTTATTTCCAGACAGCCTATACCATCACATTGCTTACATTTCACCACTTGCTTTATCAAAGCAGATAAGGTGCCCACATCAACAACAACAAATCCACAAAAAAAGTGTCACCGTTAACACAAAAATTTGAATCAGCAGTAGGATTGGCGGGAGATGATACATACGTTACTTTCAATAGTGTGGCTTCCTTTGCTTGTGAACTGGTTACCATGGAATTTCATTTTATTGAATTTCTTGATGCATGTCACGGTTTGCATTTATTGCACACTAAATGATATATACTTCCACAAATATATGTAGCACTTGGGCTACAAACATTCAGTAACACATGAACAAATTGCTTCAGCAAAACAAAAGTAAATACTAGCAAAGATAATCATTTACAGACACTAGAAACCTGCACTGTTACAACATATCAATGTATCATCACTGGAAACAGAAAGTTATCAGTTCTTTTCGAAATAATATTGGTTTCTGCAACAGAAAAACAGAAATAAAGTAGAAATGACATCATACATGAATGTAACTTTGAAATTTGCTATATATTGGTCATTATATATATATATATATATATATATATATATATATATATATATATATATATATATATATATAAAATAGTGGGAAACATTCCACGTGGGAAAAATATATCTAAAAGCAAAGATGATGTGACTTACCGCACGAAAGTGCTGGCAGGTCGATAGACACACAAACAAACACAAATATACACACGAAATTCAAGCTTTCGCAATGAGTGGTTGCCTCATCAGGAAAGAGGGAAGGAGAGGGAAAGACGAAAGGATGTGGGTTTTAGGGGAGTGGGTAAGGAGTCATTCCAATCCTGGGAGCGGAAAGACTTACCTTAGGGGGAAAAAAGGACGGGTATACACTCGCAACACACACACATATATCCATCCGCACATACACAGACACAAGAGGACATTTGTCTTAAAAACCCACATCCTTTCGTCCTTCCCTCTCCTTCCCTCTTTCCTGATGAGGCAACCGTTTGTTGCGAAAGCTGAAATTTCGTGTGTATGTTTGTGTTTTGACTTAGCAAATGAAAGTGCTGGGAGGTCGCCAGACACACAAACAAACACAAACATACACACAAAATTCAAGCTTTTGCAACAAACTGTTGCCTCATCAGGAAAGAGGGAAGGGGAGGGAAAGACGAAAGGATGTGGGTTTTAAGGGAGAGGGTAAGGAGTCATTCCAATCCCGGGAGCGGAAAGACTTACCTTAGGGGGAAGATAGACACACAAACAAACACACACACACACAGGTCGATAGACACACAAACAAACACACACACACACACACACACACAAAATTCAAGCTTTCGCAACAAACTGTTGCCTCATCAGGAAAGAGGGGAAGGAGAGGGAAAGACGAAAGGATGTAGGTTTTAAGGGAGAGGGTAAGGAGTCATTCCAATCCCGGGAGCGGAAAGACTTACCGTGGGGGAAAAAAGGACAGGTACACACTCGCACACACACACACATATCCATCCACTGTATATGTGTGGATGGATGTGTGTGTGTGTGTGTGTGTGTAATTGTAGGACTAGACGTAAGATTAATTCCGATGAAAAAATTTATATTTGGTCCAAAATAAGTGGTACCTCTATAATGGAAGATTGTAAATTTGTTGGTGATTGTATGATATATTATCATTAATAAATACTACACATTGATCTTGCCAAAAGCCGAGAAGCGATTTTATTCTTTGGTAGCACCACACCTCACTCAGTATCCTGCTCCCTGGCCCCACCTCAGGGGCCTCTCACAGTAGATATGCTTGCATGTGGTTACGCAATCCACTTATAAATGACGCCGCTCGACCCTTAAAAAGACTAAGGTCGAGTGGCTGAGTTCTCAAGCAGCCTTTAACACATGGAAATAACGCCTTATACACAGGCCTGCAGACTCCGCCACAGCGTGTTAACGAGTCTGTATATTTGGACTTCCATGAAAGGCATTAAAATGTTTTTATCAATCTATTTTTACCTCCCTCTATAAATCTTCTTTCACTTCATTGACAGGTTTGCACTTGTTAGTGTTCGTTGTGACTTGTGACCCATTTCCAACAACTTCACTTTCGGAGCAGCCCGTTTCCAAAACTTCATTTAGTTTACTGAATCACAACTTCTCATATTATGCCTTGTGCATGTGAAAATTCTGGCCATTGTTTTTGCACTCTGTCCCTGGTATATGTTGGAATTTTTGATTTTTAATCCCGTTGTTTTGCACAAAACCAAACTTCAAGAACATAGTTTAAAATTCTTCTCCTTTGGAGTAATTTTTGATTACACAAATGACCCAGATATGTGCTTAACATTTCATGTGTCTAACACATGCGTCTATTTTGCCCTATTTGGTTTAATGTCTCTGAAATAGATGTTTGAACTGTTTGAACCCAACCAAGGCATACATCCTGTGCCCTCTTTTGATTGTCATGAAAATTCCATTATCTACTATTATTTGAGGTGCATTATCAATGTTAGTCTGTACTTCAGTTAATGTGGCATTAATCTCATGCAGTAGAAACTCTTTATTTATTCCATTTGATGCTTCATCGCATTGAGTGAATTGCCGGTGGATTTCATCCTCTCCATTTCACACTAACACTCACCTACAACCTCTACTGACCTTTGCCACGTGCTCTTGCACATTGATGCTGTAAGGGATATTAGATTTGAAGATGTACAGGTACTTTTCCCTTCATTAGGTACAGTGGTAATTTGTCACGACGACACCACTTCCTAGCCACTTTCCCTTTGCACGTAATTGATCTCCGTTATTTGTATGACTTCATTTTTGGACAACCATGTTGATAACATGCTTAAACAGTATCTTTCTTAGAATTTGGCCTTTGGTGCAACTAATGCTTCAATGTTCAGTTGACGTGTTTTATTACTTGGTCCCACTTCTGTAGATCTTTGGCCCTGGTAAAGAGCTCTTGATGTGGTGATGAGTGATTCGTTCCCTGACTGGTATGTACTTCTCATGTAGTTGAGAGATTAGCCACTTGTGTTTCTTTTTTAGTGCCACTCAGGGATCACACGTAGGGTCCTTTGAGGTTGACATGTGTGCTTGTGAAGCTGCATTGACCCCTGAAATAGTAACAAATTTTATAACTGACAAAAGGTTAATAAAAATATATTTTACATTGGATAACTTGTTTATAAACATATTGTTCAACATATTGATTCAAGATAAAGTTAGGACATTTAGTTTTTAAAAGAGATTTACTGTTCCATAAGATTTTGAGCTCAGTGGCAAGGAGATCGAAAATTTTTACAGCAACATACATAGCATCTCTCTGCAGCAGAGACAGTGTATGTAATTCTTTTGTTTAGTGCCACACCTTTGAATGTTTGAGTTCTGTTACCAAGGATCCAGTCTCCAGGAACACGATACATTAGAGAAAATCAGTGTTTAGAAGCAGTAATCAGTTATCCCAGCTGGCTAAATTACTTGCAACGGGAGGTTGATGGACTCATTCTATATATGATTATTTTCACTGGTCAGTAGGGAGATGATAGTTTGATTAAGGAAGAGTTCCCCCAGGACATATTTCTATCACCTGATTATGTGCTGGTTATTCAGTGTCACTGAGTGTTTGTCTGGCTTTTCATGACTTCATGTAAATTGCATAAAATTTATTGTGTTTAGCTTGGCAGGAAGGGAGTTAACAAACCTGCTACAGAATTTTGGTGAAATGTCGTTGGAGATTGTGTTAGACAGATATTCTATTACAATGATGGTGTCATCTGTAAACATGGTACATTTCCACTGTGCACCATTGACTACTGCAGGCAGATCTTAGCATAAACCAGAGACACTGAAGGACTCAGAAGGACAGAAGGTGTTACTTTACCCAAACACTGTTCCGGCTGTATTACTAAGTGACTAATCGGGTTCATGACACACAGTGCCTGCTGCAAGTAGCCTATATAAGTGCTTTCTTTGATTTTCAATATTTCATACAAATGTGGGGTGAATTTAAATTCCTGCCATAATTTAGTACATATAACATGTTCAAATGTGTGTGAAATCTTGTAGGACTTGACTGCTAAGGTCATCAGTCCCTAAGCTTATACACTACTTAACCTAAATTATCCTAAGGACAAACACACACCCATGCCGGAGGGAGGACTCGAACCTCGGCCAGGACCAGCCACACAGTGTATGACTGCAGCGCCTTAGACTGCTCAGCTAATCCCGCGGTGCTTAGTACTTATAACAAAAGTTTAACCCTGTAGGATGAGTATTACAGTCAGAAACAGTGCGTGTATGTCTTGCAGCAGTGTAGCTCAAGTTGTGCACATTATACCCACTGCATATATCCCATGTTTCATAATGAGAGCACTATGTGATTTCCAAAAAACTTCAAACATAATTTTAAACCTCTCCTAATGGCTTAATGTCAGAACATAGTTATGCATTTCTAAAGCAGTCAGAAGTATGAAGTTGTTTTATACCTTGTAGTTTGAGTCTTTAAACGTACGAATATGATTTATGCGGAAGATATTTATTATGCATCATAATTTGAGCGTATTTTTATAATAATGTGGCTCATCACTCATGCTAGAAATTCTCTTATGCAGATGTAACAATAATATACATACTAAATGATTACAAAGTATTATTAAAAATTTCAGTTATAGGTTACTCTTCTAAATGTACTTCACAGATAAGAAATGGATACATGTGTTTGCTGAAATGTATTCTGCCATTGTCCTAATAATCTGAATATTAGTTGTCTGTTACACTGTTACATGCATTACAACTTGAAGCAGATCATGGACGGTATTTTCTTTTACAAAATGATTACCATATTTGGAGGCTGTGGACCTGCATATAATCAAATGTGGCTACAATAACTGCTGGTCAAGAAGGAATAACTGCAGATGTGAATTTGTTAATGACATTGTAAATATGTGAGTGTCATTACTTTTTAAATTTTATGCTAAAGTATGTTTTCTATGAATAAATAATTTAGAAACACACAGAGGAATTTATGGCAAGTTATATTCACTTTGTGTTAGGTAACCTGTGTGTACAGGGAATTGCCATATTTTGCCTTGGTTAAATTGTTACCTGCACACATTTATATCATTACCACAATAGCAGTATGTTTTCCTAAAATTGTAGTATCTCTCAACTTTGATATTTCTATATGATGGTTTTCTACATAATGACAGTCTGCATTTGTAACGCAATGTAGGAGGGGCATTCAATAAGTAATGCAACATATTTCTATTCTCAGCCAATGTCACTTCAAAAAATTCTGCATTTAATATCTTTGGATATGATGAAGCTATAGGGGCTGAAGTAGGAATATTCCACAAAGTTGCAATACGTGGCAGCACTCTTTGTGCCTTAAAAATGGCATCTGTAACGGAGGTGTATTGCAAGCAGGGACCTGTTGAGTTTTCAGTGCAAAAGCAGACCATCACAGATATTCATAGGAACTTGCAGAATATCTACAGAGACCTGGTAGTGGAAAAAAGAAGCATGCCATTTGCACACAGTTGTGATTCTGCAATGTTGGAACATGCGAACACTCTGATTGTGATCTGGCAATCACGAAGGATGGAACACCTTGCTGCTCAGCTGGACGTCTCTGTTGTTAGTGCAGACACACTCGTCCACCAGTTAGGGTACTCAAAGGTGTGCCCCGCTCTGTTCCGCCAAACTGGAGACTGTAAACACCAACGAATGACCACCTGTGCCAAACTGTCTGCACATTACAAGGGTTAAAGTGATAATTTTTGTCAAACATTGTCAGACGGTGAAACACTCTGAACTGAGAAACAAGACAGCAGTCCACAGAATGGCACCACATCACCTGCTCTGAAGAAAAAGTTCAAAGCTGCATCCTCAACCAGTGAAGTCATGGTGGTGGTCTTCTGGAATTTTGAGATTGTTGTTCTGTGTGATTACCTCCATCATGGTGTAGTGTTTTGCACTACCATCATGAAGTTGAAGAAACAACTTCAGCATGTACGTCACCACAAAAATGGAAATGAACACTTCTTCTCCATGACATTGAAAGACCTCACCAAATCTGCACGCCTGAGAGGAGCACACATACTTCATTGGGACAAAGAGACGAAATCCAGATGGTGCGATGTCCAGACTGTTGGGCAGACAAGGAAGAACTTTCCATTCTGCACTCTGCAGAAAGCAGTGTGTGGATGATGGGGGCGGTTGTTGATGCAACAAGATGGTGCTGTCATCAATTAGTAGAATGGTGTCATGAGGCATACAAGCCCTCCCAGTAAGGTGGTGTAAGGCCATCAAATTGAACAGAAATTGTGCTGAAAACTCGGATTTTGTATCAAAGATCAAAGGAAATAATATGGTGTAATGGGATCCTGAATAAAGCCAAACTACTTTGAGAAAAATTATTGCGTTACTTACCGAACACCCCTCATATAATTAAGTCAGCATTTTACACAATCGAATGTTCCAAATTAGTAATATGGAATGTTCTATCTTGTGTATTATGATTAGCTCATACAATCTGCGTAGTTACTTTAAGTGTAAAAGATGTCAAGAAATTTCTTTTAACACTTAGTATTTAATGTTATATCTCTCTGTAGTGACTACAGAGGCTTGTTAGATGTTACATTTCATTAATGTTTCTATGTTGCAAATATTACAGTTTAAAAAATTTAATATCAGCAAGGTACCAGGTACTTGGAAGGAATATCTAACAGCATATATCGGTGCTAAAGTGCTGTTACATTTTTGAATCTTTTACTGTTTCACTTTTCTATATTTATCCATTGTTAATTGTGTTATGTCCAAAGAATGTACTTGTGATGTTAGAGAACATGGTATTGTGTCAACTTGTTAGCTCAGCATAAACATGTAAATCTCACATATTAAATTTGACATTACTTTGGTTTTAAATATGGTCAGGTACCACTTGCCATAAACAGAACAGTCGTATGTGTCTCACTATCTTCTTCCTAGAAACGTCTGACATTTCTTCCACTTACTTGTGTCAGACGTATTCTGTTTTCTTTTCTGTCGGTCTCTCTTGACCAACTCTTGATCTTTTCGACCCCGACGGTATTAGGTTACGAGGCCAGAGGGTGTCTTTCATTTTCCTTGTTTAATCTTCTCTCTGATGGGGGAGGACCTGCTTGGGTATTGAAGAACAAGAACAAGAGGAAGAGGAAGAGGAAGAGGAAGTAGTTGTGATACTACTTTGTGTCTCCACAATGTGGCTGGAGAAAACTTTAGCCATGCTTGTATCAGAACAGTGATGACCATGCTGTGAAGGAGCATTATTAAATTTCTGTGAAGTTGTGCAAAAGGCTGGACATTCCTGATGCACACAAAAGTAATTTGGAGGTGCCAGGTGTTTGGAGAAGACTGAAATGAAAATGAGGACAGGACTTTGTAGTTGAGCATTGTTGAAAGTATATGAGATACTGCTGTACTTCCTCACAAGAGTACCTCCTCAGTAAACAGTTTCCCAGATACTACCATAACTTCAGAATTAGATGGATAAAAGAAACGATAAAGTCACTATTTAGGTCATTTATTTATGTAGTCATAAACACCGTATGCTCTTGGGATATTTTCATTGGTGTTACATGCATTTAATGTAAACTATGCAATCTGTTGTAAAATTGCTACAGGTTTTTCTTGTTGTACCCAGGGCATGTTAGAATTCCTATTACAGGTGTGTAAGGGTTGAAGAAGGGACTTTGTACATTTCCAGACATGGATTCAGTAATGAAACCTGGTGGATAAAGTTTGCTCTGGAACCTCTCTGTAATAGGAATTGTGCAACACTCTGGATTTTTAATGAGCAGATGGATGGCATTTGTCGAGTGTAGACTTACTGATGCTCAGTAGTCAGTTTCCTTTATATCTATTATGGACATCATTCCACTTGATACAAGTGTTATAAATATTACTACACAGATAGAAATTTTATATTAATTTTGTGTGTGAGTTCGTTTCTTGTCATGATGCCAATTGGTCAATTGGATTCCTTAGAAGCTTGTTGTTTGCAGTATTTTGTTGCCAATGTAGTGAAGAAAGTTTTTGTAAGGGTTTTGTAAATTCTTGAAACTTAGTTTTCCAAGTAGTTCATTACCTGGCAGTGAAAAAAAAATGCTTGCACTTAGGAAGCTTTGCTTTAGTCTTACCTAATGGCTATAATATACAATAATACAGATACATCATTATTCTGTGATGTCCAAATGACTGTCAGTTTAGATATTTTTGTGGAAATGTTACCCCAGTTTGGAGTTGTCAGTTATCAACTTCCATGTTTCCCTTATTAATTCAGTATTACAGTGATGAAGAATGTGATTGAAACACAATAGGTAATAGTACAATGGTTTGTTCATAAATATGTTCAGAGTGCATGTGCTGTTAGCAAGAAAGCATACATGTCACCTTTATTCTACTACAACAAACGTTTTTGTTGTTCACAAGTTACTGCAATAATTTCTTTGTGTTCACAATGTCAACACCATCGTGACAATGGTATGTACACCAATTATAGTGATATTTCCATGTTCCTGTAATTCATATGTGAAAATTTAGTACCTTACCATCCAGATATTGTAAAGGTACCAGTAAATTGCTAATTGTTTAGACTCTGAGGCTCTGTTGTACACAAGAGTTAAACTTCTGACTGGTTTGCAAATAAGTTAATGAGCTAAATGTTGCACTTAAAGCATAAGTGCAATCATTTGCTAAACTTTTTCTTCCTTACATGCTTGAAGTTCATCAGAAGTCTGTAAGTGCACTCATCCTGTAATACTCAACAAATAAAGTGTGGGTATTTGCACACATGATCAGTTACACTGCCTTGGCAAGCACACTGTTTCCCACTGTACTACTTGCCAATACCTACTCGCTAAGATGTGTAGTCTTACGTTAAAAATGTCTTGATGTGTTCAAGTCCGTCAATAATTATTCAAAATATTTTTTGTAGTTCCTGGAAGGCACTAATTAGGCAACTTGCAACTGGTACCAGGTTCCTGGATATACAGCTGAATCTCCAGTAGCCCAGTGTAAGAGTTAACTTGAAGGTCAGTTACTGGAACAGCATTAGTTTAATAAGTGATGATGTCATTCATTATTATGTAAGCAACTTCTGTGCCTAAAGTTAGTTTCGCAATACTGTCTGATTGTAAAGTGACTTTTTTAAGATAATGAGCCTTGAGTTATTAATATCAGTGCATCTTCATTGGGGCTCTTGTCTATTTTTATTACACTAGCCATTGGCTACAGATTTTTCTCCATCAGATGCATGTATCCATGCACGTCCACTCTATGCACATTTCTTACTTAATGTGTCAGGATTTTGGGTACACGAACATTGATTAGTGTAGATATTGTTTGCGTAGATGGTTGTTGGGTGATCATAAATCATTAACTCAATCCATTAATTTATGGCTAATGATAGAAGCAGTTCCTAGTTGTGGAAGGTTCTTCATTCTCCTATATCTTTCCATACAAGCTCTGATTTCACTTATTTTATCTTGGTGATCAATCCTCCCTATGTAAGTCAGTGTCAACAAAATATTTTCACATTCGGAGAAGGAAGTTGGTTACTGGAATTTCGTGAGAAGATTCTATCGCAATGAAAAACACCTTTCTTTAAATGATGTCCATTCCAAATCTCGTATCATTTCTGTGACACTCTCTCCCATATTTCACCATAATACAAAACCTGCTGCTTTTCTTTAAAGTTTTTCGATGTACTCAGTCAGTGCTATCTGGTGAGGATCCCACACTGTGCAACAGTATTCTAAATTTGGGCAGGCAAGCATAGTGTAGGCAGTCTTGTTAGTAGGTCTGTTACATTTTCTAAATGTCTTGCCAATGAAACTCAGTCTTTGGTTAGATTTCCCCACATAATTTTCTGTGTGTTCCTTACAATTTAAATTGTTCATAATTGTAATACCTAGGTATTTAGTTGAATTTACAGCTTTTAGATTACACTGATTTATCGTGTAACTGAAGTTTAATGAGTTCCTTCTAGCACTCATGTGGATAACCTCACAGTTTTCATTATTCAGAGCCAACTGCCACTTTTCCAACCATTCTGATCCTTTTTTCTAAATCGTTTTGCAGTTTGTTTTGATCTTCTGATGACTTTATTAGTCGATAAACGACAGCGTCATCTGCAAACAACTGAAGACGGCTGCTCAGATTGTCTCCCAAATCGTTTATATAGATAAGAAACATCAAAGGGCCTACAACACTACCCTAGGGAATGCCAGAAATCCCTTCTGTTTTACTCTATGACTTTCCTACAATTACAATGAACTGTGACCTCTCTGACAGGAAATCACAGATCCAGTCACATAACCGAGATGATATTCCATAATCGCGCAATTTCACTACAAGCTGCTTGTGTGGTACCTACAGTGTCAAAAGCCTTATGGAAATCCAGAAATATGGAACCAATCTGAAATCCCTTGTCAATAGCACTCAGCGCTACATGTGAATAGAGAGCTAGTTGTGTTTCACAGGAATGATGATTTGGGGATTACAATATTCAGTCTTGCTACAACAGTCCTGTGTTCACTAATCCCTGAATCAGTTTGGATGCTCGTTATTAACTCAGGATTATTTGTTGCTAAGAGGTCAAGCGTGTTTTCACAACCATTTACTATTCACGTGGGCTCATGAACTAATTGCTCGAGATCATTTTCAGAGAATGTGTTTAGCACAATTTCAGATGATATTTTATGCGTACCTCTGGAATTAAACATGTATTTTCACCAACATATCGAGGGTATATTAAAGTCACCACCAACCATTATCGTATGATTGGGGTATGTGTTTGAAATAAAACTCAAGTTTCCTTTGAACCTTTCAGGAACTGTGCCATCTGAATTGGGAGGTCGGTAAAAGGATACAATTATTATTTTATTCCATTTGCCAACAATGACCTCTGCCCATACTAATTCACAGGATGTATCTACTTCAATTTCGTGACAAGTTAAACTCCTTCTGACAGCAACAAACACGCCTCAACCAACCATGTTTAGCCTATCCTTTCGGAACACCGTTAGGTTCTTCACAAAAATTGTGGCTGAGCTTATATCCAGCTTTAGCCAGCTTTCAGGGCCTATAACGATTAAAGCATCAGTGCTTTCTATTAGCGCTTGGAGCTCTGGTACTTTCCCAACACAGCTACGACAATTTATAACTATTATACCAGTGGTTCCTGCATCTACATTTTTCCTGTGTTCAGTCTGCACCCTTTGTAACTGAAGTGCTTCTTGTGTTTTCCCGAGACCCTCTAACCTAAGAAACTGCCCAGTCGACGCCGCACAAACCCTGCTACCTGTGTATCCACCACCTGTATATAGTGGGCACCTGACCTATTCAGCGGAACCCGGAACCCAGCCACCCTTTGGCGCCATTCGAGGAATCTGCAGCCTACATGGTCGCAGAACCATCTGAGCCTCTGATTCCGACCCTTCACTCGGCTCTGTACCAGAGATCCGGAATTGGCCCTGACGACTATGCTGCAAATGGTCAGCTCTGCTTTAATCTTGCAAGCAAGAATGGCAGCCTTTACCACTTCTATTAGCCACTCGAAACCAAAGAGAATCTCCTTTGATCCAAAGTGACACACATAATTGGTACCAACCTGAGCAACCACCTACAGTTGGCTGCACGCGGCGCTCTTCATGGCATTCGGGAGTACCCTTTCCACATCTGGAGTGACTCCACCCGGTATGCACATGTAGTGCACACTGGATTTCTTACTGTTCTTGTCAGCCAAGTCCCTAAGGGGGCCCTATAATGCACCTAACAGTGGAGCTCCCAACTACCAATAATCTCAGCCTCTGTGATTGCCCAGATCTTGGAGACTGAGTGGTTTCCTCTGAAACAGGACAGGTGACAGCATCTGGCTCAGTGACAGTGTCAGCCACAGACAGCACCTGGAACCTGTTTGTCAGACAAACCGGAGAGGCCTTATGTGTGGCCACCTGGGAAGTCTTTCACCATGTGCTTTGCCCCAGGGCGACCTCCCACTCGACAACTGGTGAGGGGTCAGCCTCAGTGCGAGCAGTAACTGGGTTGGCCACCGGTGAGGACTGATCAGAGGACTCTGATGTGCTGGACATCCATTGGATCACCACGGCCGGCCCACAACAGTGGTGCCCATCCACTGCAGCCTCAAGCTCTGTAACGGAAGCCATCACAGCCTGAAGCTGAGAGCGAAGTGTCACCTACTCGGCTCGCATCCACACACAACAATCACAGTCCCTGTCCATACAAAAGACCATGGAAGACTAAACTATGCAGATAAACAAACTGTCAGCACAAGCTGTGCATTTCTACTGTAGAACCTGCCAAAAACACGAACTGTGTCTAGTAATATGCATATATTCAAAAACCTAACTACCGAAGCACTCAGGTGAAACTAAATAATTTGACCCTGACTTGGAACTTGTAATATGTCACAAAATCAGTTTACTTTCTGACGCAAATGTAAATGCGTGAATTGTGGCTATTAGATGTTAAATTTACATGCAGAAACTCAAGAAATTAAACTATTAAAGTAGAAGATGATATAATAAAATTCGCTCCTGGTTAGGAACTCATAAATGACAAATGCGGTTACTTATCTGTTGCTGCATCTGTCGCAGTCAGCTACTGCTGCCTGAGTACTGCTATGACATGTTTGCACACTTCCATTCTTTCATTGTTCGCCTCTATTACTGTGATTCAGTACATTTACAACTGAAAAGAAGGCAAAGTGCTGGAGTGTTTATCTAGAATGTTTCTAAATACTTGTAATGTGGCTATTTAGAGAGACTGCTATACTCATATTCATTTTCCGTGGTGGATTAAATGTACTAAGCTACCAGTAGGAATAAATTGAATCGGTACCAGTGTAGAAATTTGTGCTTCAATCAGGATGATGAAGTATTGGTGCCTCATGCAGCTGGTTTTTAACTAACTCAAATGCTTCTTGATATTCCTTATTCCATTTCCAGTGGAGATGTACTTGTGAAGATAAAAAAAAAATTGAGGATGAATACTGTGATAGAAATTGCACAAACTGAGAGATTTTCAGTTGTTTACATCATTTTTGTACAGGAAAATTTCTCATTGGTTCCATTTTCATCGGATCAGGTTTGATTCCGTGCAAAGAAATTACATGCCCAAGGAAACTGTTTTGCGATTTGGCAAATTCTTATTTACCCATCCATTAAACGCTTAAATTACACAGCATAGAAAGTATAAATGTTCTCCCTAAAGGTAGTACTAATTAGAATAACATTATGTAGGTGATAAGTGTATCAATAATTCTTCTCTTAGAACTTCTGTGAGTGCTGTCATAAAGGGCACTGATGATACTGGCAGCCCAAAGGCCATTCTTTTAAACTGCTAACACCTTCCATTCCACAGAAAGGCTGTGTTCTTCCTGCTATACCTTCATCTTCCAGTTGGTCACATTGTACAGTAAACTGCATCATTTCTCCATGGGCATCAGTTAGTAAATGCACACTGCCATCCCTTTTTGTTACAGTGTGGATTGCATTAGAACTTTCACTATCTGTGTGTTAAATAATCTGATTCTTCTACACACCCTTAATTGTTTTATTAACTATAGCTTTCTAGGGCAAGGGTACTGGGTTCAACTTACTATGGAATGGCTCATGAGTCTTAACTTGAGTTCTAAAAGCACATCATCTGATTGGACAAGATGTTCTTAATATAGATCGACATAACACCCTTATATTTTTAACTGTTCCTTCTGTTTAGCTTCAGGCATGTCCCCCAATGTTTGAATCATACTTTGAGTGCTGGTCAGAGCATTTTAATCATCATTATTCTCCTGGAGCCCAGCATTTTCCTCAGACTTACTTATAGATGCAGTTACCAAACTCATATTTACGAATGGAGTAACCTAATCGTCTCCCTTGACGAATCCTGAAACACTCTCCTCTTCATTTCTGTCGGACCAATCAAAAGAACAAAAGTGTGAAAGAATGCATTTACAAACCTATTCAGAATCAGTGAATTCTGAGAACCAAACTGATGTTAAGCCATCCAAAAATGAGAAACACTCTGCTCATACATACTCTCCTGAACTCTGAACATTAACAGTGCCTGGCCTTTAGTAGGTTTACTTTGATTGTTTACAGCAATGTCAATACACAAATCATTAACAGTAAATATTGAAAATGCAAGGATGTAGATTTTCTGTAATAGCTCCCATCTTCCTCACACGAAAGACATTAAAATGTATTCATGATTCTATTTTTCTTCCCTCTATAAATCTTGTTTCACTTCAGTGCCAGGTTTGCACTAGGTTGTGTTCATTGTGACTTCTGACCCATTTCTGACAATTTCAGTTTCTGAGCGGCCTGCTTCGATAACTTCATTTAGTTTACTGAATAATGACTTCACATATTATGACTTCGACTTGTGGAATTTCTGGCCATTGGTTTTGCACTCTGTCTCTGGCATATGTTGGAAATTTTTATTTTTAATCCTGCTTTTTTTCACACAACCAAAATTTTTTTAAGAATGTGGTTAAAATTCTTCACAATTGGAATAAATTTTGATTACACAAATGTCCCAAACATTTGCTTAACATTACATGTGGCTAACGCACATGTCTACTTTGCCCTGTTTGGTTTAATGTTTGTGAAATAAAAGTTTGAAATGTTTGAACTGTAGGAACCCAACCAAGGTGAACACCCTGTGCCCTTTTTTGATTCTCCTGAAAGTTCCATTATCTACATTTATTTGAGGAGCATTGTCAATGTTAGTCTCTATTTCATTTAATGCTGCATTAATCTTGTGCAGAAGAAGCTCTTTATTTATTCCTTTTGACCCTTTGTCACAGTCTGTGGATTGCCAGTGGATTTCTTATTCCCCAGTACACACTACCACTTGCCCACAACCTCTACTGACCTTTCTTGCCACACACGCTACTGCACATTGATGCTTGCTAGCCACTTTCCTCTTGGACATGGCTGATCTCCATTATTTGTATGACTTTGTTGTTGGACAACCATGTTGATAACATGCTTAGACAGCATCTTTCCTAGAATTTGGCATTAGGTTCAACTAATGCCTTAGGTGTTCAGTTGACATGTTTTAATACTTGGTCTCACTTCTGCAGATGTTTGGACCTGGTAAAGAGCTTTTGATGTGTTGGTTTTTGTAGTACCACCCAGGGATCATGTGTAGAGTCCTCTAAGGTTGACACGTGTGCATGTGAAGCTGCATTGACAGCTGAAATAATTTTATTACTCTTTTGTCAGTTATGCTACTTGTTAGGTATAGGTTCTGTTGGATAAGTTGTTTATAAACATATTGCACAACATAGTGATTAAAGGGACAATTATGGAATAGTAAATAACTATTCAAAACTGAACTAAATAAGAAAACAACATAAGGTTTTAGCTCAGTGGGAAGGAGGTTGAAAATTTTTTACAGCAGCATACATAGCATCTCTCTGCAGCAGAGATGCTGCACGTAATTGTTTTGTTTACTGCCACACATATGAATTGTTGAGTTCTGTCACCAAGTATCTAGTCTCTAGGAACAAAATTTTCTGTGGTAGATTAAACGTAATAAGTGGACAAGTGGGAAGCTGTATTATAGCCTCTCACAGCCAAACACCACTGACTTTTATAAAGGAAAACGCAATTGCAGTGAATGTTTGCAGATTTTGTGGGTTGTTCTATTGTTGTACACAATCTTATTGGTGGATGTGGTCTGCCAGACTGGTGATTTGATTTGTGGAGCAGTTAACAGCCCGTTGCAGCTTCTCGCTGTTTTCAACTTTTAGTAGAACTGTAGAACCATTATCAAATAAGATATCTTTATATCCTTCTATACTTACATGCATTATGTTCAGCTGCTTTGCCTTTTGGTCACTTTACCTAGAGTACCATCTGCTGATGATGCTGTAATACACAGAAAAGTATCATTGTTTAGGGACTCTAGGGGGAAATATGTTGATGTGGACTGAATTTTTGCTTATTGTGATGAATGGCAGCTAGTTTTACATGTAAAAAAATGTAAGTAAATGTGGATGAGTAGGAGAAACAAGCCACTAATGTTCAAATACAGTACTGTGATGCTTGACACAATCTACATCCATATGACTGATCTGGAGTTCAGAATAAAGTGCGTGGCAGACTATTTGTCTACCCATCTTCAAGCTATCTTTTCCATTCCACTCACGGACAGCATGAGCAAAAAATGAACACGTCAGCCACACCCAGTGAGCTCTAATTTCTTTGGTGGTGGTGAAAATGATGATCATTTCTCGTTATGTAGGTGGGTGGCAACAAAATATTTTCACACTCTGGGAGAAAGCTGCTGATCGAAGTTTCATCAGAAGATCTGACTGCAATGAAGAAGAACTTGGTTTTAATGATTGACACACCAATTCGCATATCATATCCATGACCCTGTCTCCCCTAATTTCACTATAATACTAATCGAATGGCCCTTGTTTGAACTGATTGTTGTCCTATGTCAATAATATCTTGCACAGATCTCACAAAGCACAGCAATACTTCAGAAGATGGTGGATGTGCTTGATTATATGCAGTCTCTCTTGTAGACCTTTGGCACTCTCCAAGTGTTCTGCCAATAAATTGCAGTCATTGGTTTGGTTTCCTCACAGCATAGTCTATATGATCATTCCGATTTAATTCATCTGTAATTGTAATTTCTAGGTATTAAGCTTCATTAACAGCCTTTATTTTGATGTATTGTGAAACCAAAATTTAGCGGGTATCCCCTCATACTCGTGTGGATGATCTCATTTCTCCTTATTGAGAGACAAATGCCACTCTTTGCACCATACAAATTTCTTGTCTAAATCATTTTGCAATTTGTATTGATCATCTGACAACTTTACATGATGGTAAATGACAGCATCAACTGCTAACAATCTAAGAGGACTGCTCAGATTGTTTCCTAAATCATTTGTGTAGATCAGGAACAGCAGAGGGCCTCTAATGCTCTGGTGGAGATCACCAGATATTACTTCCATTTTACTTGAAGGCTTTCCATTAATTATTATAGTCTATGACCTTTCTGACAGGAAATCATGAATCTAGTGCACAACTGAGACGTGATGCAATTTTATTAGAAGTCACATCTGAGGAATAGTGTTGAAAGCCTTCTGAAAATCTAAAAATATGGCATCAGTTTGAGATCCCCCTGTCGATAGCACTCATTACTATATGGGAGTAAAGTGCTAGTTGTATTGCGGTGCTCCATGAGAAAAATATTTTCCAAATCCATGCTGACTGTGTGTCAACAGATTGTTTTCCTGGAGGTAATTCATGATGAACACACACAGTTTATGTTCAAAAATCCTGCACCAGATCTGCATTACTGATATAGGTCTGTAACTGTGCAAATTACTCCCATTCCTTTTCTTTTTATTAGTGCAAATTTTGCAGCTTATTCTTCAGGTTTGGATCTTACGAAGAGCAAACGGCTATGTGTGATTACTAATTATTGAGTTATTGTATCAGCATGCTCTGAAACGAACCTGAGTGGTATACAATCTGGACTGGAGGCCTTGCTTTTATTGAGTGATGTAAGCTGCTTCTCAACATGGAGGACACCTATAACTAAGTTAGTAATGTTGGCAGTCATTCTTGTTTCGAATACTGGAAATTTACTTGGTTTTCGAAATTGTGTCAGCAAAGAAAACTATGCATTGTAACTCAGCTTTTGTGGCACTTCATCAGTAACATAACCATTGTTATCGTGCAGTGAAGATATTGATTGCATGTTGGCACTGTTGTACTTTACATACAACCAGAATCACTTTCAATTCTGCCAGATTTAAGGACAGTTTCATTGTGGTAACTATTAAAAGCCTCTCTCACTGAAGTTTGCACTAAATTTCCAGTTTTTGTAAAACCTTTTTTGCCAGTTTTGGGATTTTACATTATTTTACATTTGGCATGCAATTCTTCATAGCTCCTGTAATAGTGTTCTGACCTGTTTTGTGTACTATGCAGGTTCTCTTATTATTTTATTTGGTATATAGCTCACAACTGCCATCGATTCTATTTATTCGAATCCATAACATCTTGTCTAGGCCTACATAGTCAGATTAGAAGAAGTTGAGGCTGTCTCTTAAAAAGGGGTCAACCACAATTTTTATCTGCTTTTATATATGTATATAGCATTTATATAGTGTTTATTTTTGTGTGCTTGGATTTTATGATATCTAGATTCACTACAATATGTGTCTGGACACTAACCCATGTATCAGTCATAATGCTCCCTATTTGCTCAGGATTATTTGTTGGTAATTGGTCTATTATGCTTTTGAAACAATTTATGCTTGAAGTGGGAACTTGAGCTAATAATTATTGTTGAAATACTTATCTGAGAAAGCTTTTGGTATGATCTGAGATGACATCTTATACTTACAATCAATTTGTAATGTGTATTTTAGCCAACATATGGAGGGTAGATTGAAGTCATCACCATCTGTAATTCTATGACTGGGGTACCTATTTGAAATGACTGAGCTTGTCTTTCAGCTGTTCAGCAACTCTTCCAGGTGATTGGTAAAATGAGCTAGTCATTAATTTGTTCAAGTTGTCAAATATAACCTACCCATACTAACTCACAGGGACTATCTACATAAATAAGTAAAAGGGAATGGTGATGAATTCAGACGACTTAAACAGAGGGGAAACAGGATTAATTAAGGCTGTAGTTGTATTGTCTCATAAGAAGGTAATGACAGAAGGTTGAAGACATTTGAGAGGAGGAGCCATAATTCAGTTGGGTCGAGGTATTTTGTGGTTGACTGACGCTCAGAGCGCATCGAATGTCCCACCTTCACTGTGTTGAGTGTCCATCTTGTCTTTCTGCCCTCAGTTGACTTACGCTTCTGTTAATTCATAATGTAATTGGATACAGAGAGAATCTACTATATAGAAGATCTTAAAGTTTACAAGCTCATGGAGCCAGTGGACCTTCCTTGTGGCAGAAATGTTGAAGGGGAAGGAAGAGGGGTCAAGGAAAAGAACTGGTGAGGTTTAGAAAAAAGGAGTAGAGATGGGAAAATTTGGAAGACTTCATGCAGCCATAGCCCCTTGTTTTGGTTGACTTTTCCAAATTTACTACTTTTACTAAAATTCATCAGGCCATCTCCGTCACCCCTCTTCCTTCCCCTTCAGCTCTTCTGCCAGGAGAGGAGCCACTGGCTCCCAAAACTTACAAACTGTAATACCCTCTATATGATTGTTCTCCTGCCAAAGGTTGCTGAGTAGACTTTTTATTTATTCAGTTGCATTATATTTTCAAAAACTGATTATTTTCTTATGGTAACTGCTGTGTTTTACTTCTTGTCATCATTTACTAGGTGAATTTGAAATTAAAACTACATTGATTAGGCCATAATTTGAGGATTACTTTCTCTGAACAGGCTAAACTGTTAGAGCATAGTTCTTTCACTGCATTCTGAGGAATTTTGCCAGCCTCAGCCAATATTGGCTTTGTGTCCTGAAAGCGGATTCTTTGTTCATGTAAGGATTCCTCACACGAGCCTCTAATTACATTAGCATCATCCACTCATCAGTGTCAGACAAGTGCTGCCATTCTGTTGAGTTAATGCAGGATCCCCAATCTGTGGGGACAGATCCTTCTTGGTAGATTCAGTAGAGAATTTGTCACTAGAGTATCGAGTACAGGTGCAAGATATGTGAGTAAAATAATAGACAGCTGACTGCACCTCTGGTTTGTTAATCATATGCGAGATGGCCTCCACGTATTTCCCTACCAGGCTTTTACAATTATCAGAGTTTGCAATGTAAGTTAATTTAACCATCTTTCCAGCATCATCTTCAACACTGGTATTATGTGGACATCTGAATTAGTTGCATAATGTCCCTGTTAACATGATGCTGTAAATGGTTTGAGAGAAAGTGTGTTTGTTGCTACACGTAGCTACATATATGTCCAATGTGTATTATGTATTTTGCTGCTGTGAGAGCAACTGTGTTGGTTTCTTCCATGCATTTGACATTATCCACATATTTACTTCAGTTTGATACAGATTTTGTCATAATTAAAAGCAAATAGTGACATGTGTGAAAATACACTCCTGGAAAAAGAATTAGGTAAACCTCTTCAGAGGTTTCCAATTCACTCAAGATTTATTGTTTCAACAGTGTGTATGGAGTACATGAAATGAATAAATTTACAGGTTGGTAGCCGAAGTGGTACTGAGGTCTCAGATACCAGCCCATGCTGAAATTTCCATTTTAGTATGTGGTGCAGCCTCCAAATGTGTCAATGCGGACACCGACTCTGGCATCCAGCCCATCATACAGATGGTGAATATTGTACAGGAATACACTATGCTACACCTGCCAGACCTGTTCTTGTAGTTCTGTAAGAGCTGTTGGGACAAGAAATGACTTGTGCCATTCGTCAACCATCATCTCCAGCTTGGGCTCCATTGAGGACAAGTGTGGAGAAAGTGCCGGCCCAAGAATTTTCTTCATGTCTTGCAGAGCACGTTGAGTTCCATGGGCACTGTTTGGGCTAGCGTTATCCTGTTGGAGCAACACATCATTTTCATGGTGCAAGAATGGCAAAAAAACTGGGCTAACAACATTCTGCCCATACAGAGCAATGATTCACATCCCTTTCATAAATGCAAAGATAAACGAGAGTTGTAGCTTATCGCAACCCCAAACGTAAGGACTGTGGCGGGACCAGTGTGCCTCGAATGAAATAAGTTTATGAGACATCGCTCACCAGGTCTGTCATACATGCAAATGAGCATCACTTGCTTGCAGGCAGAATCAGCTTTCATCATTGACGTCTATGACACACCATGCTGTCTTCCAAATGATCCTCTGATAGCATGAACAGTGCAAGTCGATGCTGTGCCGTGGGTGGAAAATAGGCTAGCCCGACTGCTAATAACCAATTTTCAACAGTTCATGTTGGCACATATGGGCTCACAAGACCTCTTATCTGTGTACAGTAGCTATATGAACTGCCACTGTTGCCCTTACCATATGTCTGTCTATACAGTTGTCTGTGCAGTGTGTAGGTCCAGGATCTCTTTCATGTGAGTGATACACCGAGGGAGGTGGTGCAGTGCTTAGCATACTGGACTTACATTTGGGAGATAATGGCTCAAACCTGCATCCAGCTATCCTGATTTAGGTTTTCCACGATTGCCCTAAATCACTTCAGGCAAATGCTGGGATGGCTCCTTTGAAAGGGTATGGCTGATTTTCTTCCCCATTCTTGCATAATCCAATGGGACCAATGACCTCATTGTTTGATCCCTTCCCCCAAATCAACCAACCAAGCAATGGGTGTGACATTACTCACATGACCACTGATAAGAGTGTCATTAGACAGCTGACACAACACATCTAGTCAGTCTCCTGTCTATGACATGCAACACACAAAGGCTCTGTAGTCAGATGTGCTTCACAAGTAAACGTGCTGCACTTCATACAAACTTTTATCATGGTGTTACCTTTTTTTCCTTCCACACACATGTAACACCCATTCTTCTTCATCTCTGATGGCTCTGGTGTGTCAATGACAGCTTCTGAAGGGAATTTCCTTCTTAGATTTGAAATCATCTCGATGAGGACCGATACCTGAATTTCTATTTTTCAAGTGTTCATTTGCCAATGGAAATTCTTCAGAAAAATACATTGAATTATGACTGTTCCTTTTGGTTGCGAAAGTGAATAAAAAATTTGGCAATTTGTCCCAGTTATGTTCAGCACAAGTGCAAAATGGCTAAGCAGGGATGGCTAGAGGACAAATGTAAGGATGTAGAGGCTTATCTCACTAGGGGTAAGATAGATACTGCCTACAGATAAATTAAAGAGACCTTTCAAGATAAGAGAACCACTTGTATGAATATCAAGAGCTCAGATGGAAACCCAGTTCTAAGAAAAGTAGGGAAAGCAGAAGGGTGGAAGGAGTATGTAGGGGGTCTATACAAGGACAATGTACTTGAGGACAATATTATTGAAATGCAAGAGCATGTAGATGAAGATGAAATGGGAGATGCGATACTGCGTGAGGAGTTTGACAGAGCACTGAAAGACCTGAGCCGAAACAAGGCCCTGGGAGTAGATAACATTCCATTAGAACTACTGACGGCCTTTGGAGAGCCAGTCCTGACGAAATTCTACTATCTGGTGAGCAAGATGTATAAGACAGCCAAAATACCCTGAGACTTCAAGAAGAATAAATAAATTCCAGTCCCAAAGAAAGCAGGTGCTGGCAGATGTGAAAATTACCAAACAATCAGTTTAAAAAGTCATGATGCAAAATACTAACGTGAATTCTTTACAGACTAATGGAAAAACTAGTAGACGCCGACCTCAGGGAATATCAGATTGGATTCCGTAGAAATATTGGAACACGTGAGGCAATTCTGTCCCTACGACTTACCTTAGAAGAAAGATTAAGGAAAGGCAAACCTACGTTTCTAGCATTTGTAGACTTAGAGAAAGCTTTTGACAATGTTGACTGGAATACTCTCTTTCAAATTCTGAAGGTGGCAGGGGTAAAATACAGGGAGCAAAAGGCTATTTACAATTTGTACAGAAACCAGATGGCAGTTATAAGAGTCGAGGGACTTAAAAGGGAAGCAGTGGTTGGGAATGGATCGAGACAGGGTTGTAGCCTCTCCCCGATGTTATTCATTCTGTATATTGAGCAAGCAGTGAACGAAATAAAAGAAAAATTCGGAGTAGGTATTAAAATCCAAGGAGAAGAAATAAAAACTTTGAGGTTCACTGATGAAGATGTATTTCTGTCAGGGACAGCAAAGGACTTGGAAGAGCAGTTGAATGAAATGGACAGTGGTTTGAAAGGAGGATATAAGATGAACATCAACAAAAGCAAAACGAGGATAATGGAATGTAGTCGAATTAAATCCGGTGATGCTGAGCAAATTAGGTTTGGAAATTAGGTTAGGAAATGAGACACTTAAAGTAGTAAAGGAATTTTGCTATTTGGGAAGCAAAATAACTGATGATGGTCAAAGTAGAGGTGATATAATATGTAGACTGGCAATGGCAAGGAAAGTGTTTCTGAAGGAGAGAAATTTGTTAACATCGAGTGTCAGGAAGTCGTTTCTGAAAGTATTTGTATGGAGTATAGCCAGGTATGGAAGTGAAACACGGACGATAAATAGTTTGGACAAGACAAGAATATAAGCTTTCGAAATGTGGTGCTGCAGAGGATTGGTGAAGATTAGATGGGTAGATCCCACAACTAATGAGGAGGTATTGAATAGAATAGGGGAGAAGAGGAGTTTGTGGCACAACGTGACAAGAAGATGGGACTGATTGGTAGGACATGTTCTGAGGCATCAAGGGATCACAAATTTAGTATTGGAGGGCAGTGTAGGGGGCAAAAAATCCTAGAGGGAGACCAAGAGATGAATACACTAAACAGATACAGAAGGATGCAGATTGCAGTAGGTACTGGGAGATGAAGAAGCTTGCACAGGACAGAGTAGCATGGAGAGCTGCATCAAACCAGTCTCTGGACTGAAGACCACAACACAACACACATGTTCAGCATACTATAAACTAACACCACAGGCCAACTCCTAAATTTGAAAACAGCGTAACCTATAATTGTTTTGTCCACAGTATCCATTCCTCCTTCAGTGTGATTGTAATTTAATAATGATACTTGGATTTCCTGTTTCAGGGTTGATATCATGCATATCATGCATTGTGGACAGGAGTATCAGTGAACAATTACTTTTTGTTGGATACAAGACAAGAGATTTATTAGCTTGGAAGCCAAGTTTTGAAACTCCACAGGTTGATCTCTTAGATGTGATTTTCAGGAGGGATCTCTCTTTCCTTCTTGTGAAGAGTGCCTAGAATGGTCAATTTTTTTCTCTAACATGTCTTCCACTACTGACAGCTTGTGTACATTTCATCGATTGTCACATAATCAGCAGGATTATATGATCACTTCAGGTTGATTGCAAAGGAATGTGGACACTTTCTGACAGCAGTTATGCTGTCAAGTTTTTCCTTTCATTTTGAGTGGAAATGTTAGCAAACCTCATACAATGCATTACGAGCAGAAATCTGTTGTAGCTCATTAAGGCCGCATATGCAGTGGCTCAGTCTTAGAGTTAAAAAGGACGGAGCAAGTGCTCGAGTGTCAGTCACCTCTGTTCTCTCTGAAGATGGCTGGATGGTATTCAGCCAAAATATTAGAAGAAGAAGAAGAAAAATCAGAATTTATGTGGCTGAATGCCAAAAATTTAATGGAACAGTCTTTACACCATGACAATTTGAAGAACCATAGACACCAGCTTGTCACAGATTGGGTATTTAGTTCTGCTTTGAATGGTGCTACTTCTCGCCCCTGGGTTATGCTTACTAGTGTTAGTGACTAGAGCATTCTTCCTTGCAAATGCTAAAAATGCAACAGTAGCTACTCAAATGTGTTCAGATGGTATTAGTAGGATCTACAAAGAATAAATATTAGCAGAAATGAATGTACTGGAATCATTCTTCACTCCAATGAAACTTTTGAAGCAAATAAAACTGTCTAGATCATTAAAACTATGGTCTTTGTTCATTGTCTTCATGAGATATCTGCAATAACGATTAAAGGAACGTAAAGAGTGATAGATGCTTGTTAACAACATTGAGCTCAAAAAATTTAAAAAGTAAAAATTATTTTAAAGGTTCAGTCACAAAGATACTTCGAACTTGTGAAGCAAAATTCAGTGTCAATATTGACATCTATGTCTAATCAGCACATCACTTAATAACTAGTTGAAAGTTAATACAAAGATTTGAGTTCTAGCTTACAGGCAGCACTGATGTGGGAAACATTGCCTTCAAATTTCACTTTTTTATTATTGAATTTTTCCTTCTTCTAGTTATAATTATTATAAAGCAGAAATAAGTTAAATTACAAATATACACAGTCAAATTAAAAAACAGGATTAAATTCAGTAAAATTTCTTAATAATGGGACAACTTTTTAGTTATGACATGTAGTCCATGTGCAGTGGACCCAAACGTACCAAGTAATCACTGAATCTGTTAATATTATCTACACATCAGGCACATGAAATGGCAGTATTTAGTAATAATAATAATAATAATAATGATAATAAATAGAAGTAGTATTGTTACAATTAGGCTTGTATAATGGATAGAAAAACTGTGCCTTATGAACTAAAGCTTACCAAAGAATACACTAAAAGATGTAGACTTGTAAAATATATTATTTTCTTAATAGAAAAAAGAACCTCACTATTAAATTCAAATATTTTGAAGGCCACTCTATCTTGTGGAAGAACCAGCAACTCACTTCCCGGTGTTGGTCATTTACTGTGCAACCAGCAGTGAAACTGCCAGCCCAGCAGATCTGAGGTGAGGTGTGGCCCAGTCAGCAGCTGGAGAGCATGCCACAGTTGGCATACATTACACCAGCAATTCTGGAAAAATGTCAAAAAACCATTTAGGGCTAAATTTATTTTGTTTCGTTAAGATTGTGGAGCTGTGTTTTTTTCTGGTTCAAAATTTCTAGGTTCTCCCTTTGGGGCTCTACACCACACTTCCATGCTTCCATTTAGGTGACATAACTTATGCTTCTACATTAGAAGTGCATTGTAAATGCACTTCCTTTTCTGTCATAGGATTACTCCCTAAACCTTGTCATAGATCTGCTCCTCATTTGTCCTATATAAAACTTGTCTCAGCCATTTCAGTTTATTTTGTATACTCCTGAATTGCAGTATTTGTCTGGCTTTATTTCCATTTTTGTGGAATAACCTATTTCCCAGGGTAATATCATCTACCAAATGCTTTGGGGACATTTTTGTGTAGATATTACAGTGCGGGATTGCACACAATCTACAGAATTCTAGCCTTAATCAAATTAATGCTGCTGTGGTGTTTGACATTCCTAACAGAGAATCATCCCACCCCAGAAAGCAAGTATCCTAGTTACAATATGATGTGTGATTTAAATATTAGGTAATCACAGGAGATGGGGTCGAAAGTTCTCTCTGTTTCCAGAACACTAATGTAGTGCTTTATCGCTGATACTTTGCCATGAGGATGCCATCTGCTGAGGGCAGGAACTTGTGGATCGTGGACTGCTTGGTGCAGAATCCACAGAATCCAGACTGTTCTGGGACTAGGGTATTGTTGTCTGTAATGAATTATTGGATCAACTGTATTTCAGTATGTGCAAGAATTCTGAATGAGAAAGTAAGGAATGAGATTGTACTAGAACTTATGGGAAGAAGCAGATCATTTTGGGGTTTGCGGATGGTGATGGCCTCAGGTGACTTAACCTCAGAGGAAACAGGATATGGTGGCCGAGCAATTCTAGGCGCTTCAGTCTGGAACTGTGCACCTGCTACAGTCACAGGTTGGAATCCTGCCTCGGGCATGGATGTGTCTGATGTCTATAGATTAGTTAGGTTTAAGTAGTTCTATGTTCTAGGGGACTCATGATCTCAGATGTTGAGTCCCATAGTGCTGAGAGCCATTTACATATGAATTTGAAACAGGATAAGTGAAGGTAGTGGTTGTATACTCCGGTAAGTAGGTAACAACAGAATATGCTCTGCTCATGTAAATCATTTCTGTTGCAAACCTCAAGTTGCTTAGCATTATCTGGTCACCGGTATTGCAGAAGTGCTTCCACTCCATCCTATTCCTACGAGATCCCCAAACTGTGGGTGCAGGTCCCTGACACCAGTTTCAGAAGAGCAAGCATACATGTGAGAGATGAACATATAATACTCTATAGCAGAGATGGTCTTGGGTGATTTTACTCATATGCGGTATTTTCTCCATTTATCGCCTTACCATGTTATTACATTTCTCTGAGTTCATAATGAAGTTCATTTAAGCACACTTCCAGCATCATCTTCAACACTGGTTAGGTCTGGATAGTTAGATTAGGTACATAATGCATCTGTTGAGTTAATGTTTGTGTGTTTCTGTTAATATTTTGAGAGAAACTGTGTTCCTCCCTAAACGTGGCTAGGTGTACATCTGACATGTATTTAGAATTTTCCTACTGGAGCAATTGTATTTGGTCTCTCCATGTATTTAACATAATCCTCCTGTTCAGTTAAGTTTTGTACAGGATGTATCATAAGGAGAAGTGAATGGTGAGCAAGAGTGAAAATATATGGTCATGCCACTGCCTCGTATGGAATACTGTCTTGCTTGATGAAAATTTCCATCAAATGCAAACTTTCCTCATTTAATTGTGCTAAGATTTCATCCAAGGGGTATTTGAACAGGAAGTTCAATACTACTTCATGATATTACTTGGCAATATCTGTTTTACACAATTACCTGTTAAAGGAAATGTACATGTGTTGGTCATGGATAATATTTGAGCCTAATTAGGTAATTTAAAAGTTTATCTTCAGGAATTTTACACTACTTAGTACAAATATATTTGACTTAAATCAGTGGCCATTCACAGCTACTTCTACAGTTACGTCACTAATGACTAATTTACTAGCTCGTGTTTGCAGGAGTGTTTTCCTTTTTATTGCCACACACATTTGTTATGTATGAGGCGGAATTATGGGCCTCATGGGAAAAGGGTGACCCAGCTGAGTCACGCAGTTTGACTCTTAGTCTGATCATGAGGTGTGGCCATTAATTGCAGCGTTGATCACGTGGGCTCACATGTGGATCAATGAACTATACTTGATGGGATGTATCTGGAACTTAGGTGGTTAGAAAGTTAGTAGACAGGAATACAATTAAATACTTAGCTTTAATTCAGCATCAGCGGTGAACGTTGATCTTGACTTTGTGCAATAATATTTAGAAGTGCAGTTATAGACTGAATAATTCTTTACAATTCTGATTGCTTCACGCATATAGATCAATTTTCAATGTGTAAACTGTAAGTGGCACCTGGCTAGGTCATAACTACTGACATAGCTGAAGGCTATGCTAACTAGCATATCTCTGCAAATGAGATCTCTAATAGGAATGGTTCACTTGTTATGGCTTCAAAGTTGGCTGTAGAACTGGCCAGTGAGCTAGCCTGTCTCTTAAGACCAGCTGAGTGGCGGCACTTATTCTGCTAGCGTCAAGAGTGGCAACTCACGGGTGCAATGTGTACTGACAGACTTCGGCTGATTTGAAGCCTACAACCTAGCAAGTGTGGTGCCTTGCGGTGTCACCACAACATTCATCTGTCATTTTTCACTGCTTTCACCCTGCATATTTCTGTTAATGTTATAAGAGCAACTGCATTGTTCTCTCCACATGTTTGGGTGTAAGACATTAGTTTGGTTGTTACTTTTCCATTCGCTGCTACAAGAGAAAGTGTATTTGTGTCTCTACATATTTAGTGTAATTTCTCTGCTTGGTTAATGCATAAACATCTTGGGTTTGTTACTGGATGCATCATGTAACTCCGACAATATTTCACCAAAGCAACTGGAGTGTTGCCAGAATTCTTAAGAGAGTGTAAGCATCCTCAAAACAGAAGGCATTAAAGTGTATTACTCGTCCACCAGCAACACTGAGGAATCCATTATGTTCATCCAGAAATGACATTGGCCTCAGATAACACTGCGTATATAAGATTACTTACCACTGTGAGAAGCCATATTGGGCAGGGAAACTGCCAAAGTGGCATGGCAAGTAATGTGGTGTGTGGCGCG
The DNA here is from genome assembly GCF_023864345.2 of Schistocerca serialis cubense. Classification (NCBI taxonomy): domain Eukaryota; kingdom Metazoa; phylum Arthropoda; class Insecta; order Orthoptera; family Acrididae; genus Schistocerca; species Schistocerca serialis. The sequence continues at coordinate 3,156,973 of NW_026048487.1, forward strand.
GCACAAAGCTGGCATATATTATTTAACTTCGACTGTAACATACCAGTCTAAAGGAGCAGTGCCTACTCGACTGACCCAGTGTAACTCATTTGTATGGCATCCTCACCACCGCCAGATGAACGTGTTGTGCTCCACTTTTTCCACATGCCACAACTGTGCTAGTGTCATTTTATGAAAGTTTCTGCTTTGGTTGGGCTATTGCCAATGTGTCCAGGATACTGTGATAATCCATAGCTGATGTTCATTTAGTTGGTCTTGGGCAGAAATATCCATGTATTTAGGATTACAGCAGTGCTGAATACAGGACCAGGAACACTTTATATAAAGGGCAGGAAAGAATTGTGTCAATATAGGGAACAGGAACAGTAATCGATATTCATTAAATTTATTTCTGGAAGAGAAAGAAGGTTTAGAATTAAATAGAAATACAAAATGTGGCTTCATATAAATTTTGTCTTGAAATTGTTTTACTCATCTGCTGGATGCCTTAGATTATTCACCTACTTGAAAAATGAGACTAATCATCCCAAAAAAGGTAGGCAGTGGTTGGCTATTTGCCAGTACTGCTGTGGAGACCCCTTGTATTGTGAAGTCGACCATCTCTTAGCTAATTGGGCCACAGCAATATTCAAACATTCAGTGCATGGAATTTGCCAGAGCATTGGCGTTTCTCGCCTAACTCAAATTTTGTAATTTTCACATTGAAATTGACATCAGCCAGTCCACCCATTAAATCAAAATATGATAGCAGACATATGTATATGTAAGTAACCAGCTCAGGTAACTAGCCACAGCTCACATCATGTGGAACTTACTGGACTGAGTCATAGATGTGTATGTAAAAGGCCAATATTTGACATCAGTTGTTTCCTTATCATATTTCCCTACTAATCTGTTTCTGACAGCATTAATTCCAGGTCTCTCATAAACAGCATTGACCAAATCATCTGAATAGACTCAAAGGTCAAGGGCAAGATGCTAATCGAATTGTCATCTGTGGTGTTCGTGAGTTGCCAGATAAAGTGATGTAGCAGAATAATATATGAACAGGAGATACTTGGACAGTGATGTAATTTTAATAAAAAAATACATAGTTCTCATATGCTACAACAAAATACAGGCTATCTTGATTTAATTTGGAAGTTAATATTTAATTGATGTACATACACTCCTGGAAATTGAAATAAGAACACCGTGAATTCATTGTCCCAGGAAGGGGAAACTTTATTGACACATTCCTGGGGTCAGATACATCACATGATCACACTGACAGAACCACAGGCACATAGACACAGGCAACAGAGCATGCACAATGTCGGCACTAGTACAGTGTATATCCACCTTTCGCAGCAATGCAGGCTGCTATTCTCCCATGGAGACGATCCTAGAGATGCTGGATGTAGTCCTGTGGAACGGCTTGCCATGCCATTTCCAGCTGGCGTCTCAGTTGGACCAGCATTCGTGCTGGACGTGCAGACCACGTGAGACGACGCTTCATCCAGTCCCAAACATGCTCAATGGGGGACAGATCCGGAGATCTTGCTGGCCAGGGTACTTGACTTACACCTTCTAGAGCACGTTGGGTGGCACGGGATACATTCGGACGTGCATTGTCCTGTCGGAACAGCAAGTTCCCTTGCCAGTCTAGGAATGGTAGAACGATGGGTTCGATGACAGTTTGGATGTACCGTGCAGTATTCAGTGTCCCCTCGACGATCACCAGTGGTGTACGGCCAGTGTAGGAGATCGCTTCCCACACCATGATGCCGGGTGTTGGCCCTGTGTGCCTCGGTCGTATGCAGTCCTGATTGTGGCGCTCACCTGCACGGCGCCAAACACACATACGACCATCATTGGCACCAAGGCAGAAGCGACTCTCATCGCTGAAGACGACACGTCTCCATTCGTTCCTCCATTCACGCCTGTCGCGACACCACTGGAGGCGGGCTGCACGATGTTGGGGCGTGAGCAGAAGACGGCCTAACGGTGTGCGGGACCATGGCCCAGCTTCATGGAGACGGTTGCGAATGGTCCTCGCCGATACCCCAGGAGCAACAGTGTCCCTAATTTGCTGGGAAGTGGCGGTGCAGTCCCCTACGGCACTGCGTAGGATCCTACGGTCTTGGCATGCATCCGTGCGTCGCTGCGGCCCGGTCCCAGGTCGACGGGCACGTGCACCTTCCGCCGACCACTGGCGACAACATCGATGTACTGTGGAGACCTCATGCCCCACGTGTTGAGCAATTCGGCGGTACGTCCACCCGGCCTCCTGCATGCCCACTATACGCCCTCGCTCAAAGTCCGTCAACTGCACATACGGTTCACGTCCACGCTGTCGCGGCATGCTACCAGTGTTAAAGACTGCGATGGAGCTCCGTATGCCACGGCAAACTGGCTGAGACTGACGGCGGTGGTGCACAAATGCTGCACAGCTAGCGCCATTCGACGGCCAACACCGCGGTTACTGGTGTGTCCGCTGTGCCATGCGTGTGATCATTGCTTGTACAGCCCTCTTGCAGTGTCCGGAGCAAGTATGGTGGGTCTTACACACCGGTGTCAATGTGTTCTTTTTTCCATTTCCAGGAGTGTACTTTCAGAGGTTTTGAAAATGTCAAACAAAAATTTTATTGATGTAGTAAAACTTATTTGGAAATGTCACAATGGGGATGAGGAGAGGCTGGGGTGGGGAGGGATATAGTATGGTGGGAGTGGCGGACAGTGAAGTGAAGTGTTGCAGTTTAGACAGAGGGTAGGAGAGAAGGTGCGGAGGGGGGATGGGGTAAGTAGTGGAAAGGAGAGAAATAAAAGTAAAAATAAAAGAAATTAAAAGACTGGGTGTGGCAGTGAAATGACAGCTGTGTAGTGCTGGAATGGGAATAGGGAGGGGGCTGGATGGGTGAGGACAATGACTAACGAAGGTTGAGGCCAGGAGGGTTACAGAAATGTAGGATGTATTGTAGGGAAAGTTCCCACCTTCGTAATTCAGATGGTATAAAACATTTTGATAGGACACTACCTACACATTTTTAGCATGCAGTTTTATCTACCCCAATGGTTCTCCTATTTGTCAACTTTATCAAAGGACACTGCAAAGAGCATTTGTTTTGCTTCTCAAGGCTATGTTACATCTTCTTAATGCTGCTTCTTTCTCTGCCTCTCTCTCATTGGTATTGGTATTGAAAAATATGAACCAATTACATGGTGTGTGTATCTCAGGAACCTTCAATATTACGAGCTCTGCCCAGAATTTCAAAATGAATTTTCACTCTACAGCAAAGCATTTGTAGATTACAAACTAGGAACTTGCTGGTAGAATAAATGTGTGTGCCAGGCTGGGACTCAAACCTGGGACCTTGCATTTAGCAGGTGTGCTCTACAAACAGAGATCTAGGCATGCTGCATAACCTGTGCACACACCTTTATTTCCACCAGAACCTCATCTCATACCTTGAGTGTTTCACAGAAGTTCTGCTGTATACCTAGTGGAGCTAACACTCCTGGAAAACAGGGTATTGTGGAGACCTGGCTTAGCAACAGCCTGAGGGATTTTTCTCTAGGAGTGTTACTCCAGCATGACATGGGGGAGAATTTCTGTGAAATGTGGAAAGTAAGAGATGAAATACTGGGAGATGTAAAACTGTCAGGGTGGGTAGTGCATCATTTTATTTATTTATCCATCTACAGACAATCAGGATTGTATGGATGTTATCAACATAGTTATAAATTTGTGTACCTATTGTATATATTTATCACAATCAGAATTTGTGACGATTGTAACATAAAGGTACACTGTTAAACCACTTAATAACATATTTGATAATTTTTACATATATCTATATATTTACATCATTCCAAATAATACTTGACAGAATAAATAAACATTTCTGAGATGTTTCTTTAGCAAATTCCTGAAGTTATCTATTTTGTTTGTGTCTTTGATCCCTTGTGGAAGAGTGTTGTACAATTTAATTCCATTATATAACATGCTATTTTCAGTTTTTCATTTGTTTTTCCTATAGAGGTGTAAGTGCTGTCTGTGGCTGGTTTCATGTACATGTATGGAACTGTTTACTGGGAACTGGTCAATGTGTTTTAATGTATATTACTGTCTGAAAAATGTATTTACATGGAACTGTCAATATACCCAAAGATTTGAATAATTCCAAGCAATGGGATCTATTGCTACTTTCTGTTATGATTCGTACAGTCCTTTTTTGCAACTTAAATATTGCTTGTCTGTTCTGCTTTGTTGATCCCCAGAAGGATATGCCATAACTAATTATAAAGTGGACATACACAAAATATGTGGTTCTAGTACATGAGCTACTACACACTGAATTTATTATCCTAAGTGCATTGTAAGCTGAAGCTGTTTGCTTTCCAAGTACTGCAGTGTGCTCAGTCCAATTTAGTTGAGAGTCGAGATGCATGCCTAAAAATTTTGTTGATAGTACACATTCTATCTGCTCTCCATTAACTTTTAGCTTGGTACTGTTTGGTTTTCTGTTTAAGTAAAAAATAATACTGTTGGTTTCTTTTTTACATTTAGGGTTAATTTATTAGTCTATCCACTGGCATACAAGCTTAAGTGTTTCCTCAGATTTTTCATTGAGCACACTTTGCAACTCAGCTTGGATTTAGATGTTACTGTCATCAGCAAACAATACACATCAATGATTTTCCACACAGTGTCACATGGTGAATCAGTACTAACAAAAGGATTAGGCCCAGCACACTTCCTTGGGAGACTCCTATATTGATGTATTCTGAGTTTGAAAGGTATGATTCGAGTTAGTTTGAGTGATCTCCACCTGTTGGACCCTGTTTTGCAGGTAATGCTTGTTATGTGCTCTCCTTTGTCTAGTGCTTCGAGAATAGCATTAGAGAAATGAGCTACAGCTGAATTTGTGCTTTTGCCAACCCAAAAACCAAATTGCTCTTTGCTCAGAAGATTGAGCTTTAAGTACCGCATGAGCCTGTTTTCCATTATGGTCTCTATGACCTTTACAAAGGATAAGAGTAACGAGATTTACCTGTAATTTTCTATTATTTCTGGATCATCTTTCTTATCTATAGTTGTGATTTTTGTATGCTTCAGTAAGTCTGGGAAGCAACCTGTGGAGAAGGATTCATTGATGATGTGCACTAAAGGCTCTTTGATGTTGTCTAAGCAGTCCTTCAGTAAGCACCGGGGGTGCCAACTTTGGGGGGTGGGGGGGGGGGGGGGGGTGGGTCCATATTGGGGGTCTGGCCCTAAGAAATTTTCTTAATTTTAGATGGAAAAATAGTGAGTTTAAAATTTTTTTAAGAATTTTAGAGTCATATGCTCAACATTAGAACCCCGAAAACTGGACTCTCGATAACTTGACGCTCTGGGGAAACTCAGCAAGCCGGACACATTTTTTGGCTTTGAAATAAAGATAATCATGCTTATCATCTATTACAGAGCAGTGAATATACAGCCCTGAAAAGACTGAAATTATATTTAAATAAATCATAAAGTATCATGAAAAGAATAAAACATAAAATATTGCTGTCACACAGTAATAGCACTTTTATTAATAAGTGAAATGGCTAATTTAAGCTTACTTTGAATAAGGCTCAAGATTCACTAAACAAAAACAATAAAACAATGCTTTAATGCTTTAATACAGTTAATACAGTTAATAAATTTCATATAGTATGCCGAATAATTTCATATAAAAAGTATGTAAATAGTGGGTTTTAATTGGGTTTTCCACCCTGAAGATATTTAAGTATTTGAAAATAATACAGTGATATAGTAATACAGTACTACACTAGTACTAATACTTTGATACTGAAAATTTAGCATTATGTATGTATTTATAAAGTAGAGAGTAAAAGATTTTTGATATTGCTCTAAATGCCATTATCTGGGCTCAAGTTTCTTTAAAAAGGTGCAAGTGTCAACCATCTGACTAGATTACTGAATATGAAGTCATTGATGACTGGGCATGAAGAACAGCCAAGTTGTTCAATTGCTTTTGCCCCATTGATGATCGGAGATCATCTAAGGGAGCTAAATGACCATTCTACTGTTGCTGCCATGACTGGAACTACTTGGAGAAGTTTAATGTACTTCAATACTTCACATAACATTTCTCCAACTGCAGACTTTTGTGTAATGTACTTTCTCACATCATGCATGTTTTTTAAGACCAATTGTTTTTTTATTGGCAATATTGGCTAGCATATTCAAGTGTAAGTGTAGTCTCTCAATCTCTAGGTCATTTTTGAAAGACTCAGTTGATTTTTCCCAAATTTGTTTCACCTCTGTTTACTAAAAGCAAGCACTCTTGTTCAACTGTAATGACCTGTGTGAGTCCAGTTGAAACAAACTGCTCAGTAATGCAAGATTGCACCATTTCACAAACTTCAATGTAAATAGCTTTGTAGTATTCCTTTTGGGTTTTGAAAGTGTGTGGTGAGCTGGCTTCATTGTTTTCACACTTCTTTGGTATACTTAGATTCCAAGGAACCGAAGGATCATCAACTTGTGAAGTTTTTCTTTTAAACACAATTCCCAAAGTGTTCAAAACTATCACACATTCATTCAATATACTACTCTAGCCCTCATATATATTTTCAGATCAGCAACACTTAGATGAGGGCATTGAATCTTTTCATTGACAATCTCTACAGGGTTCAATGCATGGCAATAAAGACTTAAAAAGAAATAAGTCTTGAATTGTAACATTGACTCAAGGTAGCCTGCACATTCATAACCTGCCTCTGTTTTGTCCTCTGCAGAAAATGTTTCAAAAAACTCTAGAAGTTCTTCAAAGTTTTTAAATATTCTCAAGGTACTACAAAATCACATAGTCTGTCAAGTCGAGCAAAGGGGTCATAGTCCAGCTTGGTCTTTGGCACTCTCACAATGTATGCTTCTGGAAAGTCCCATCCTTTTGTTGGATTCCCTAATGGTGTTTATTAAGTCCTTGGCTAAAGCCATAATGTCCCTTATAAACTTAAGTTGTCAGAAACTGTCTACAACTGCCAAGTCTAACCTGTGAGCAGTGCAGTGCATATACCGTGCTTTTGGTTGTATATCCAAAACTAACTTTTTTAATCCTTTGAACTTACCTCTCATATTTGAGGCACCATCATAGCACTGTCCTCTGAAGTTATCCATTGACAAATCAAGACAAGCAAAAACAAATTTTAAAATACTAGAGTTTGTGATTCAGCCTTGGGGGTCTGGTATTAGCCAATATAATCTTCCTTGATGGTTAAGGAATCATCAACAGTTCGAATACAAAATGACACATGTTCATTAATCGAATAATCACTTGTTTCATCAACCATAATAGGAAAATGTTCATTCTTCTTGATTGAAGCCAATACCTTTCTCAACACAAACTTTCCTAGTAGATCAATGATCTCATTTTGAATATCATGAGGCGTCCACTTATACCCCAAGCGCCCTAACCAATCTTTAAACTCATGTATGTCATTCTTCTCGAGTTCCAGCAATTGGAAAAAAATTGAGTTTACATCTTCCTGCCCTCTAATTGCTAGTCCTTGTTGCTATAGAAATTGCGCAGTAGTAAAAATTGTCTCAAGAGCTAAATGGCCTTTCTTCATATCACTGTCTGACTGTTCATTCAATTGGGACTCCACACTTCTGAAACTAAATTCTATCACTAACTGAACACCTTCTTTATGCGTAGGCATATTTTCATGAAAACAGAATTTTTCAAAAGCTTTTTTCCAATTAGAAAACCCTACAGAAGTAAATGAATCTTCTTTTTTTGAAGAATTGTAATAGAATTTTAGCATCTGCCTCTTTCCAGGTTTTGCAAAAAAATTTTTGGTTGATTCTTCATATTCTAGCCATGTATATTTGATCATTAAAGTCTTCTGAAATGATCTTCCCTTACCAGATTGACCAGGTTTTGGCTGTGAATGGTTGTCACTTGAAGAAAATGAAGCAATTGATGACACAATGATTCCAGAATGAGATTTTCACTCTGCAGCGGAGTTTGCACTATTGTGAAACTTCCTGGCAGATTAAAACAGTGTGCCAGCCCAAGACTCAAACTCGGTATCTTTGCCTTCTGTGGGCAGGTGCTCCACCAACAGCACAGGAGAGCTTCTGTAAAGTTTGGAAGGTAGAAGACGAGGTACTGGCGGAAGTAAAGCTGTGATGACGGGGTGAGAGTCGTGCTCGGGTAGCTCAGTTGGTAGAGCACTTGCCCTCGAAAGGCAAAGGTCCCGAGTTCGAGTCTCAGTCCGGCACACAGTTTTAATCAGCCAGGAAATGAAACAATAATTGTTGGAGGTTGACTTGCAGTATCATCAACTTCCAAGTGCGCCTTTTTTGGTATCAAATTTATCCATTGTAAACTTAATTCAGAATACACTAAGAGACTAAAGTAAATGAATAAAATATAGTCATACAAAATAGTCCACTAGACACTAAAGTCAGAGTACTAAACATGTCTGTAGCATGCACTGAATGAAACTACCCACACTGAATGACTGTGACAGCAGGGTGGGCTTTATATAGCTGCGGTGTCATAATGTCTGAAAGCATCAAGGCGACGCAAGGCGGAAGGTTCCAGGCACTTCTGCTCTAGTCCTTTTGATGTCACCACAGCCTCAGTGCTGGCCTACCGGTGCCAGTCTTTACCCAAAGTTTCACACACTGGGTCAAATATTAAGTGTGCCTGCAGCACTGTAACACTATCATGATCACACCCCTCGTTTTCAGTTAACCTGCTTACTACCATAATAATTACTTGTTTTAACTCATTACTGAATGTATTTTAAAAGGTAACTATTGCAAACAAGGAAAATAATAAAGTCCAGCATAATTTTGTGATTTTACAAAGCGTAATATAACTTATAAATTTCTCAAAATGATTTTTTGACAACCTTGGTCCTCCTCAGGCCTCATGGAGTCGGTGCCTGTGTAAATGCTTTGTTCTGTTGAACTTTGCCAATCAATATTGCAGCAACATAGCAACCAGACTACAAACAAAGTTTGCTAGTTTTTTGGGGTCATTTATTTTGATATCATTGTGTTGAAACTGTATATTTACTGGCTATAATTTTTTCCTATTAGTTTCCTGTTCAGTGATTTTCCATACTGCTTTGCTTTTGTTATTAGTTTTTTTCTATAGATTTGTCATTTTGGTACCTTTTAGTCATTAACAATACTTTTCTATAGATCTTTCTGTATGTATGATAATAGTTATGAAATGCTGATACGTTACGGTAGTTTTTCATTGAGCTAAGGTGCAGTAAGGTTTCAGAGGATTTCCTTATCCCATTGGTTACCCAGCTGTTATTGTTGCATGAGTTAGTGATTCTTAGAACTTTAGGAAACACTTCTCCAAATCTGAATTTAAATATTGACATAAACTCCCGAAACTTCCCATTTATCATAGTTTCCTCTTACATTTCTTCCCATGTTTCACTGTTAATTAGTGAGGCAAATAGAGCTCTTTTTGACTTAGAGAAAACCTTACTGTACTTAGGTATAGAATTAGGTAATAACACTAAAATACACAAGTGTAATAACTGACTGGAATGGTCTGAGATGCCAAGGTCATCTATTATAATGTCACACCTATCTTCCTCTCCGTCCATTAGCATATGGTCAATACTTGATGCTGAATGTCTGGTTATCCTAGTGGCAGCGTTAATTAATGGTGATATGCCATAGGTGTAGATAATGTTATGAAAACTATTGCATGACATATCTGGGTTCATCATGTTAATGTTCAGACCTCCACAAATGATGATTTTGCCGTTGGGGCTGTAGACCATATCTAATGCTTGGGTTAACTTTGCAGTGAATGTGTCCATGTCACCACTGGGAGCATGACAACTACATAGTACAGTTAGTCTTTGGAATACATGTAGGTTTTTTATCCCTAATGCTGATATTTCTACGTGTTTATCCTTGCTTAATGCCATAATCCCATCACTAATTTTATACATAATCCCCTCCTCCACATATTTCCATGATCCACCACATTTCATAGTGTTTCTACTGTAATTACAGGCTAGAATGTATGAATATAGTACTAAATTTGTTAATTCTGAACTGTTACACCAATGTTCTGTTATGCAGACAAGTGAGCTGTCAATAGACTGGAATTCCACCTCTAATTGTTGCACTTTGTTTCTTATGCACTGCATGTTTTGGTGGAAGACTGAGAAGCACTGAGCACTGCTTACCTTGTAATCTTGATGTTTCTCTTGCCTTGGTCTAAAAAATCCTTTTGGTGATGAGGTGTTACAGTTATCCTACCGACTGATGCAATGGCCACTATTTCTTCTGTTGGATCCTCACATTTTCTTGCTGTTTTTGCTGAAGATGATTCTGGCACTGACTCTTCTTGTTCAAGTGATGATCCTGGCTGTGCTGATGCTGTAAGCTCAAAATTTATGATTCAGTTTTCCTGCAGATCATGTCTATGAGGCATGCTTGTCACTACAATATTCGGCATGTTGAGGTTCAGTAGTGTTGTTTTTAGACACTGTGTGGCAAATTTACTCTCATTTAAGTATATGTCATCGCTTCCATATGTGATTATGAACATGTCATTCTTAGATAAGTCATTTAGTGAATTACTGTTTTTCATTATCTGGGTCAAAGGCATGGTCAGCTTAGTTATTCCTGTCGCTGTAAATGACGAACTGTACTCATTTGTTTTATCAGCGATTCTCTTGGTCACTACCACCAAGTAAAAGGACTCATTTTTTGCAGTTCCCTGTTTTATTGATTGTTCAAATTTTCTTGACTGTGCATTTTATTTGACCTTTTGTCACTGATTTTGGGTCATCTGTGTTTGGTTCTAGATGAAGACTGTAATAAAACAGCAATTATTTATTTGATAGTGGTATCACCAGAGCTGTACTTACTGTTTGTTTACATGCTTTAGTTGGCACATGCCACATTTTGTGCATAGAAAGACTGTTTGCAGGAACCTCTTGTGCTAGGTGATGATTTTGCTCCAAGCCTTGGTATTTCTTGTTATTTCTTCTAGAGTTCTTGGTATTTTGTGGTTATGATCACTAAATCATATGAAAGAACCCTTATTATTGTTTCTTCTGGTTTTAGTGCATTCAGTATTTCGTTTCTTGTGGCACTCGTAAAGCACTGCTGGTATGTCTAGTCATGATACTTCAGATTCACTTTTACACATCTTATTGTGTTACCACAACTTGCACTTAATAGACAGGATACCTCGCTTGACCTTTCTCACACAAATATCACACACTTCACCATCACCCCCCAGGGGATCCACAACTCTTTTGTGGATACGTGCGTAGTGAGCACGGGACCCCGAGCAAATGTGGCCTTCCTTCCTTTCCGGGCTGTATACCTTCCCTTTCCGCATCCTTCCCCATCCCCCATCTTTGCCCCCCCCCCCTCACCTCTGGCTCTTTCCTTCCCTTTCTCCCCCTCTGGGAGTATGGTTTGTGCCTACGTCCGGAGACGGACGCTTGTAAATGTAATGCATTCTTCGCCTTCCTTGCTTGTATGTCTTCATCCTTCCTTTGCCCTTCTCTTTTCCTTACCTCTTCTCTTCACCCTTTAATCCACTGTGGCGTTTGAGACCTCTCTTCTTTCCTTTCCCTTTCTCTTTCTTCCTCCCTGTGCATGTCTGAAGGCCAACCCACGCACTTCCATGCGTAGCCGGTGACGGGGTAACGCATAATTCCCCACCCCGGGTAGACAGGTAGGACACGTACGTACCCCCTGGTAACGGCCAGGCCCAGGGAGGGGTGATTACCCGAGCTGATACCTTCCAAAAGTGCCGATTGGTCCCTCCATCCGTTTGTCGGGAGGTGTGACCTGAGGTGTGAACAATCACCTAAGGCTGTGTCTTCAGAGAGGGCCCCCACAAGGGAGGAGCGCGCCATCGGAGATGCCGGTAATCGTGGGGGATTCTTCCGCAATGGTTTCCTCACCTTCCACTATGTCTGCTCACAAACATAAGTTCACTGAGTCCCAGCCACAGTCAGTTCTTCCATCGTTGCCACAGTTCCTTGTTGTTTCTCGCTCTGACGAAGGTCACGACTTCTCCACGGTCAACCCTTTCATTATTCAGAAAGGTGTCAACGCAATTGCAGGTCCTGTAAAGTCTTGTTCCAGATTACGGAATGGCACCCTGTTGTTAGAAACAGTCAGTGCCCTCCAGGCACAAAAATTTCTGCGTACCTCACTACTACACACCTTCCGTGTCCGGTTGGAACCGCACCGTACTTTAAATTCCTCGCGTGGAGTCGTTTATACACGCTCCCTCGATGGATTGTCTGATGAAGAAATTCAGCACTACCTGTCTGACCAGGGCGTAACGGCTGTTCATAGGGTTATGAAAAGGGTTGACACGAACATCATTCCAACCTACACTGTCTTCTTGACATTTGACTAAGTTCAACTCCCATCGAAAATCAAAGCAGGCTATGAGATAATTTCCGTTCGCCCTTACGTTCCAAACCCTACGCGTTGCTATCGGTGTCAGCGGTTCAATCACACCAGCCAGTCCCGTTCCAATCCGGCCAAATGTGTTACGTGTGGCAAGGATGCCCATGAAGGTGCTTGTCCACCTCCATCCCCTCGCTGCATCAACTGTATGGGTGACCACGCTGCTTCCTCTCGAAATTGTCCCGTTTTTAAGGACGAAAAGCTCATCCAGGAAATTAGAGTGAAGGAAAAGGTGTCGACCTTTGCTGCTCGAAAATTATTCGCCAGTCGACAGCCCACCGTGCCTCAGAAAGGAAAATACAGCACTGTCCTTGCTTCTCCTCGGCCAACAAAGGAAGCGGCCATGCAGACTTGCGACCTCACCTTTAGTGCCACGGTTGTCAGATCGGCCAGCGCAAAGATCGCCCATTCACCCTCACCACTTTCGCCTGCCCACTCTCTGGCTCATCCTTCGTCGAGTTCTGCTAAATCTCGAGCCCAAAAGTGAGACACCAAGACTTCGAAAAAAGAGCATACTCGTGAAGAGTTTTTACGTACGGCAACTTCCCAACCATCGGTTCCTCCTTCCTCTAAACATCATACTTCCAAGAAGGCTACAAAGAAACCCAGTTCCTCTCCTTCTCCGCCAAGGCGTGTCCCATCTACAGCACCACCTGACGGAAATCGCCGTCGGCCGTCTTCTGTGTCGCCGATCAACCGGCCGATCGCTGGTGGCAGGAGCTGCTCCTGACCAACCTATGGATCAGGATCTTCTGCCTTCGGCTGAATGCCATTCCATGCTGTCGGTCGCAAGCTCGGAGCAGTCATTGAGTTGACAGCGACCTTGGTCACATTCCTCCATTTTCTGTTCACCCTATGTTCATTATCCACTGGAATATCCGCGGTATTCGAGCCAATCAGGATGAATTGTCGATCCTCTTACGATCCTACTCGCCGGTCATCTTCTGTCTTCAGGAAACAAAGCTGCGTCCCCATGATTGCTTTGTTCTCCCTCATTTTCAGTCCGTCCAATATGATCTCCCCTCTGTTGAAGGCACTCCAGCACATGGAGGACTCATGATTCTTCTCCGTGAAACTTTCCATTATCACCCAATCCATTTAAACACTTCCTTCCAAGCTGTCGCCGTCCGTCTTTCCTTTTCCGGATACACGTTCTCTCTTTGTACTGTATACATTCCATAGTCCACACCAATGGCACGAGCTGATCTCCTTCATCTTCTTGGTCAGCTTCCACCCCCATATTTGCTGGTTGGGGACTTCAATACCCACCACACGCTTTGGGGATCTCCACATCCTTGCCCACGTGGCTCACTATAGCTAGACGTCTTCCACCAAGCAGATCTAGTTTGCCTCAACACTGGGGTCCCTACATTTTTGTCTGCCTCCACGACAAATTTATCTCATTTGGACCTTGCGGTCAGTACTGTTCTGCTAGCTCGGCGCTTCGAATGGTTCGCCCTTGATGATACACACTCGAGTGATCACTTTCCATGTGTCCTTAGACTGCAGCCTCAACTGCCATACATGCGCCCGCGACGCTGGAAGTTTTCCCAAGCCGATTGGACACTTTTTTCGTCTCTAGCGACATTCGATGACCGTCACTTTCCCAGCGTCGACGATGAGGTCACACATATTACCGACGTTATTCTTACAGCTGCGGAACGTTCAATACCACGCACCTCCGAATTGCCCCGGCGCCCCCCCAGTTCCTTGGTGGAACGAGTCACGCCGTGATGCAATACGTGAGCGGCGAAGTGATCTCCGCGTTTTCCGCCACCATCCTACTTTGGCCAACTGTATCCGCTATAAGCAGTTCCGAGCGCGATGCCGTCGTGTCATCCGCGATAGCAAGAAGGCAAGCTGGAAATTCTTTATTAGCTCATTTAACACGTTCACTCCCTCCTCGGAAGTTTGGAGTCGGCTTCGACGGTTCTCAGGGGCGCCTAGTTTCTCCCCGGTCTCTGGGCTCACTGTCGTGCATGACACATTAGTGGACCCCATCGCAATTTCTAACTCGTTGGGTCAGCACTTTGCTGAGATTTCGAGCTCTTCAAATTACCCGCCAGCGTTTCTCCTGAAGAAACGTGCAGCGGAAGTGCGACCTCTTGCTTTCTCCTCTCAAAATCGCGAAAGCTACAATACTGTTTTCTCCTTGCGGGAACTCCAACATGCACTCTCTTCTTCTCGCTCCTCCGCCCCAGGACCAGATGATATCCACGTCCAAATGTTGCTGCATTTATCCACCCATAGTCTGTGTTACCTCCTTCGCCTTTATAATCGAATTTGGACCGACAGTACTTTTCCCAGACGATGGCGGGAAGCTATCGTCGTTCCTGTTCCGAAACCTGGAAAGGACAAACATCTCCCCTCTAGCTATCGCCCCATTTCTCTCACGAGTAGTGTCTGTAAGGTTTTGGAGTGTATGGTGAATTACCGTTTAGCGTGGTGGCTGGAATCCCGCAGTCTTTTAACACCTGCCCAATGCGGATTCCGAAAGGCATCGTTCTGCAGTTGACCATATTGTTGCTCTCTCCACTTATATCATGAACAATTTTCTCCGGAAACGCCAAACAGTAGCAATATTTTTTGATCTGGAGAGAGCATACGATACCTGTTGGAGGACAGGCATCCTCCGCACACTGTTCTCTTGGGGCTTTCGAGGTCGACTGCGCCTTTTTCTTCGCGAATTTATGGCAGAGCGCACATTTAGGGTGCGGGTGAACACTACTCTCTCCCGTACTTTCTCCCAAGAAAACGGGGTACCCCAGGGCTCCGTGCTGAGTGTTGTACTGTTTGCCAATGCCATCAATCCAATCATGAATTGTCTCCTTCCTGATGTCTCGGGCTCCCTCTTTGTGGACGATTTTGCGATCTACTACAGCTCTCAACGGACCAGCCTTCTTGAACGACGTCTTCAAGGATGTCTAGATCGCCTCCACTCTTGGAGCTTCGAAACCGGCTTCCGTCTTTCTCCCAGTAAGACCGTTTGTGTTAATTTTTGGCGACGTAAGGAGTTTCTTCCGCCCTCCTTACATCTAGGTCCTGTCAACCTACCGTTTTCAAACGTCGCTAAATTCTTGGGTCTTATGTTTGACAGAAAACTGTGCTGGTCCTCCCACGTTTCCTATCTTTCGGCTCGCTGTCTGTGATCCCTCAACACCCTCCGTGTCCTCAATGGTACCTCCTGGGGAGCGGACCGAGTGGTCCTTCTCCGCCTCTATCGCGCCTTAGTGCGCTCGAAATTGGACTATGGAAGCATAGTCTACTCCTCTGCTCGGTCGTCTATTCTTCGGCGTCTCGACTCTATCCATCGCCGTGGATTACGTTTAGTGTCTGGAGCTTTTTACACCAGCCCTGTGGAAAGCCTTTATGCTGAGACTGCTGAAACTCCGCTGTCCAATCGGCGAGCAGTCTTTCTGAGTAGTTATTCTAGCCATCTGTCTTCCATGCCTGCTAATCCAGCCCATGACATTTTTTTCGACGCCTCCTTTGATGTAGGGTATGTAGGCCGCCCCTCCTCCCTACTACCACCGGGAGTCCGCTTCCATCAACTGCTCCATTCTCTTTCCTTCCGCTTTCCTAAAACCTTCTTGACAACTTGGGGTACAGCACCGCCTTGGCTCCATCCCCGGATCTGCCTGCTCCATGACCTTTGTCGATTTCCCAAGGATGGTACCCCTTCACTTGTTTATCATCAGGCATTTGCTGCTCTATGTGCACAAATGACGGACGCCACATTTATTTACACCGACGGCTCAAAAACATTGTTAGGTGTAGGGAGTGCCTATATTGTAGGCGACACCCCAAATCACTTTCGGCTTCCCGACCAGTGTTCGGTTTATACTGCGGAGCTTTACGCTGTTCTCCAGGCTGTGCACTACATCCGCCGCCATCAGCGGATACAATACGTTACCTGCTCAGACTCTCTCAGCTCTCTCCTCAGTCTCCAAGCTCTTTATCCTGTGCACACTCTGGTCCACTGGATTCAGGACTGTCCGCGCTTGCTCCACCTGGGGGGCGTCTTGGTGGCGTTCCTCTGGCTCCCGGGACACGTTGGTATCTGTGGAAATGAGGTGGCCGATATTGCAGCCAAGGCTGCAGTCTCTCTTCCTCAGCCAGCTATTCAACCGATTCCCTTCGCCGATCTACGGAGCGTTCTATGTCAACGTGTTGTTCATTTATGGCACACGCATTGGTCGACACTTACCCATAATAAATTGCAGGACATAAAAGCTCTTCCTTGTGCTTGGACCTCTTCCTCCCGAACGCGTCGTCAGGAGGAGGTAATTTTAACTAGACTCTGGATAGGGCACTGTCTTTTTAGCCATCAACATCTTTTAAGCGGCGATCCTCCCCCACTCTGTCCCCACTGCTCTCAGCTGTGGACGGTAAGACACCTTTTAATTGAGTGCCCCTATTTTAATCCGTTATGCTCCCGTCTACAGCTATCGCCTGATATATCGTCGATTTTAGCAGATGACACGCGCTCAGCCGACCGCATTCTCAAGTTTATTAGTGCCAGTGAAATGACATCAGTCATTTGAATCTTTTTTTGGGGACAACCAACCGCTTTCTGCAGTGGATTTTTAAGCCTTCCTTCTGCTTTTATTTTCTTCAATTTTATGACTTTCGTTCCCATTGCTGCTGGTTTTCAATTTCGGTTTTTTACTGTTTCCTAAGTCACGGACCGGGCGCTAATGACCATAGAATTTTTGCGCCCTAAAAACCAAAACAAAAAAAAACTTCACTATCACATTTTACAGTAACTGAGACATCACTACATGAAGTAGTTTCACCCAGCACCTTCTTGAACTGTCTATAAAGGAGATAGCTTACAAATAACTTGTGTAACCAGTTTTAGAAAACTGCTAAAGTGTGTGGGACCCTTACCAAATAGGACTAGCAAGGCATATTGAATCTGTACAGATAGGTGCGTTATGAATCATGTTTGGATAGCTCACTCCACAGACGACAAAGGTCCCAGTTTAAGAGTCTGCGTCTGCCATGAAGTAGTCCTGAAAAAAATTTAGGCCACAAGCAGATTTTTTTATGATCACAACATCACATTCTGACAATCCTTGTAATGTTATGTGTGCCTCACTACTTTTTTTTTTTCTTTAACTAATTTGTGCCTGATTTTATTCTGAAAAGCTCAGTAATGTATGTAAATATCAAAAATGTAAATGTGATTCAAAAAGTACTTGAGGTGAAGTGAAGTGCAGCTGTACAGCAAGAAACTCTTTAAACTCTTTAGCTCACAATCCCCGCAAAGATAGTATTAGAGAATCTTTGAGTATGGACTCAAAAAAAAAAAAAGAAGACAATTGATTTTATTTAGAAAAAGACTGTTAATCTGTATCTTGTGGAAAGAGGACGTGTTGCTAGGTCATCGCTCGGAATGCATTGTTATATTTTATGAAAACTGATATTCTGATGATAAAACCGAGTGAAGTATGTGTAAGAGTTGCCAAACATTTATTTGTACAAAATTTTTGGAAGTGAATACTAGGAATATCTCGTTTTTGGAAAAGGAGTGGAACTTCATTGTCGTTGTCGTCTATGAAATTGGCTCTGAGCACTATGGGACTTAACTGCTACGGTCATCAGTCCCCTAGAACTTAGAACTACTTAAACCTAATTAACCTAAGGACAGCACACAACACCCAGCCATCACGAGGCAGAGAAAATCCCTGACCCCGCCGGGAATCGAACCCGGGAACCCGGGCGTGGGAAGCGAGAATGCTACCGCACGACCACGAGATGCCGGCATGTCGTCTATCAATCGGCAGAATTGTAAGTGTACAAAGCTCACTAAAATACAGGAAAAGAAATGCATTCTCTATAGTTTTCATTCAATAAGTAACAACCTCTCATAATTTCTTAATTACAGTAATTGGATTATGTTCTTGTACAATAGTGTGGTGCTGTACTCCACTGACCAATTTTGATGTAGCAGGACGTGTAGTTTGAAGGAAGTTTGTGTGTCAAGCAATCTCCTTTTCTTGCAAATAGCAGATTGCTGTTTGATCTTGCTTACTTACAGCAGTGGTTCCTTAGGTATGAAAAGCTATGAAAACTTGGGCTCAAAGCTATCTGCAGTACGGCCAAGTATTGCTAACAGAGTCATATTTTAAACCTTAAAGAACAATAACTTCCTCCAAATTGCAATACGTTAACGACTGGTGCAGAAGCTGATCATTCAAGCAGGCAGCAACAAAAAATTCAGGTACCCGTTATGACTTGAAGTAAAAATCTCAATCAAAAATCAATCTCTCTCTCCAAACACATATATAAATTTTCATATTATTATTTTAAAAAAAGGTCTTTTTACATCCTGTACATCCATCAAAGTATCTTAGCTCATTTGGTGGCATAGATGAAGTGAGAAATCTCAGAAAACTATCCCGGATATTTTGATGTACAACACAGATTACACTATTTACATTCAATTTTACTTTTGCACCACCGAACCAGAGGTTGTACAGAGTTTCAGGGAGAGCATAAAGGAACAATTGACAGGAATGGGGGTAAGAAATACAGTAGAAGAAGAATGGGTAGCTTTGAGGGATGAAGTAGTGAAGGCAGCAGAGGATCAAATAGGTAAAAAGACGAGGGCTAGTAGAAATCCTTGGGTAACAGAGGAAATATTGAATTTAATTGATGAAAGGAGAAAATATAAAAATGCAGTGAATGAAGCAGGCGAAAAGGAATACAAACGTCTCAAAAATGGGATCGACAGGAAGTGCAAAATGGCCAAGCAGGGATGGCTAGAGGACAAATGTAAGGATGTAGAGGCTTATCTCACTAGGGGTAAGATAGATACTGCCTACAGGAAAATTGAAGAGACCTTTGGAGATGAGTATGACTTGTATGAACATCAAGAGCTCAGATGGAAACCCAGTTCTAAGCAAAGAAGGGAAAGCAGAAAGGTGGAAGGAGTATATAGAGGGTCTATACAAGGGCTTGAGGACAATATTATGGAAATGGAAGAGGATGTAGATGGAGATGAAATGGGAGATACGTTACTGCGTGAAGAGTTTGACAGAGCACTGAAAGACATGAGTCAAAACAAGGCCCCCAGAGTAGACAACATTCCATTGGAACTACTGACGACCTTGGGAGACCCAGTCCTGACAAAACTCTACCGTCTGGTAAGCAAGATGTATGAAACAGGCGAAATACCCTCAGACTTCAAGAAGAATATAATAATTCCAATCCCAAAGAAAGCAGGTGTTGAAAGATGTGAAAATTACCGAACTATCAGTTTAATAAGTCACAGCTGCAAAATACTAACACGAATTCTTTACAGACGAATGGAAAAACTGGCAGAAGCCAACTCGGGGAAGATCAGTTTCGATTCCGTAGAAACACTGTAACCGTGTGGCAATACTGACCTTACGACTTATCTTAGAAGAAAGATTAAGGAAAGGCAAACCTACGTTTCTAGCATTTGTAGACTTAGAGAAAGCTTTTGACAATGTTGACTGGAATACTCTCTTTCAAATTCTAAAGGTGGCAGGGGTAAAATACAGGGAGCGAAAGGCTATTTACAGTTTGTACAGAAACCATATGGCAGTTATAAGAGTCGAGGGACATGAAAGAGAAGCAGTGGTTGGGAAGGGATTAAGACAGGGTTGTAGCCTCTCCCCGATGTTGTTCAATCTGTATATTGAGCAAACAGTAAAGGAAACAAAAGAAAAGTTTGGAGTAGGTATTAAAATCCATGGAGAAGAAATAAAAACTTTGAGGTTCGCCGATGACATTGTAATTCTGTCAGAGACAGCAAAGAACTTGGAAGAGCAGTTGAATGGAATGGACAGTGTCTTGAAAGGGGGATATAAAATGAACATCAACAAAAGCAAAACGAGGATAATGGAATGTAGTCAAATTAAGTCGGGTGATGCTGAGGGAATTAGATTAGGAAATGAGACACTTAAAGTAGTAAAGGAGTTTTGCTATTTGGGGAGCAAAATAACTGATGATGGTCAAAGTAGAGAGGATATAAAATGTAGACTGGCAATGGCAAGGAATGCGTTTCTGAAGAAGAGATATTTGTTAACATCAAGTATAGATTTAAGTGTCAGGAAGTCATTTCTGAAAATATTTGTATGGAGTGTAGCCATGTATGGAAGTGAAACATGGACAATAAATAGTTTGGACAAGCAGAGAATAGAAGCATTCGAAATGTGGTGCTACAGAAGAATGCTGAAGATTAGATGGGTAGATCACATAACTAATGAGGAAGTATTGAATAGGATTGGGGTGAAGATAAGTTTGTGCTACAACTTGACCAGAAGATGGGATCGGTTGGTAGGACATGTTCTGAGGCATCAAGGGATCACCAATTTAGTATTAGAGGGCAGCGTGGAGGGTAAAAATCGTAGAGGGAGACCAAGAGATGAATACACTAAGCAGATTCAGAAGGATGTAGATTGTAGTAGGTACTGGGAGATGAAGAAGCTTGCACAGGATAGAGTAGCATCGAGAGCTGCATCAAACCAGTCTCAGGACTGAAGACCACAACAACAACACCACTGGAATCCAAAATTGCTTGGTGTTTATTTAAAAAGATCTGCCATAAGAGAGAGAGAGAGAGAGAGAGAGAGAGAGAGTGTGTGTGTGTGTGTGTGTGTGTGTGTGTGTGTGTGTGTGTGTGTGTGTGTGTGTAGTTTCCTCTAATCTTAATGTTTGTGTATAAATGTAATTTTGTGTGTATGTCTGTTTGTGTAGTCTGATTCTTTGGCTTTCTTATCTGAATATGGGATATAGGTTATTGGAAACCATGGAAACCAGGAAGGACATCTGCAATAGAAGTAGATGAGTATGGAAAGAGGTAATAAAGGATAGGCCTGCAGATGAGATGTAAGAAAGAAAATAAATAAATTGGTTGCTAAGATCAAAGAAGAGAAAGACAATAGCCCCAAAGACAGGAAACCCTTCCCACCCCCCTTCCCCAGGATCCCTACCTTATAGGTACTTGAATGAGATGCCGGAGGAGGTTTGTTGTTAAATCATCCCCTACAGAATGGACATTCCCACATTCACCCTTGAGGTCCCCAAACCAAATCTTAGTAACCCTGTGGAAATGGCAAGTGATGAAGAATCAGGCACACTTATTTGTGAGGGTTGTTTGAAAGGTGTGGTGTGTGTTTTGTGTTTGCCACGATTTATGTGTTCTCATAAATCATGCTGTTATCTACAATACCCAACCTTTCAAAACTGATACAAAGTGTCCTGTCTACATCACATCTCATAAAAGGTACAAAATATTCTGTACAAAGTAGTAAACCTATATACTATGTTACCACAGTTGTTTAATTAGTTATATGTTTTTGCTAACTTAATATTTCCTTCAGTCCACTAAGAAAAATATGCATCAAGAAATATAAATTGGAACTCTTGCCCAAATATAGTACATTCAGTATGAGAATAATATTCTCATGACATCAGAAAATATTTTGAAAGTTATGTGCCAGGACACTGTTCTCCATATTTACCTAGAAATATGTGACCAATGAAAGGATTACCCAGCATCTTTCAAGAGTACCAGTGTTGGAGTCATCATAATGACACCTTATATCAATAATACATACAAAATTGATGACACTGATTTTACCAAGGCCTCTACACACAGGTTTGCAAAGTAACTGGTGAAGAGATTACATACCAAGATCATTCCACCAAAAATATGACCTGATTATACATGGAGATAATGCTGGTTGAAACCGAGAGAGATAAGATCTGACCAGGTGCACTTAATATATCTTGTCCCAAGGCTGTGCCAAATGACAACATGTGTGCAAATTTCCACCTCATGCTGCAGCCGAACAAAGTTGGGACAAGTCCAAATTGGGGACAGGTAAGTGTGAATGCACTGTGCAAATACCTACCTCATACATGCTCTTGCTGAGTACATAAGTGAAGTACCAGAAACATGTATGCAGAAGCTTCATTACTCCACCAAGAGATTTTATAGGGAGTCGGAGGTTGTTAGTAGTCTGACTGAATGGAACTAGGAAATCCCTCACCAGGAATCATTGGGGATGACGTAATCACAAATGCTATTCAGTACTATTTTTTTTTTTTTCATAGTATCTTTGAGTGTGCGATGGTAGAGTAGCTTAAGATTTTGGAGGAATTCAGTGCATAAAAGCTATTATAGAAGAAACACCGAAAACAACTCAGGACCCCACGGTCGTCACTCTGGCCATTAATTCTGAACATTAATGTCCCTGGGGGATATATAACTTTACGTCCTTTACATTAGAATTTCCCTTTGCTGATCCAGTTGTAGGATCCATAAAAAATAATGTCTTGGGATGGATCACCTTCTGTGGTTCTTCACATTTGTGTGTCTCTTTTTTCAGGGCAGAGCTTTGAAGATGATGATTTACAAGAACTAGGTCATCGATCTTGTACTGAGGTTCAACAGTTTTTTCATTATGTTTACTTACTTTTGATTTCTAAGAATTTAGTCTAGAAGGCACAACAATTTCTTGGTTCATTTTGTAATTGGCACTCAGTTGTTCAGACCAACTAAATCGTCTAATGAGAAGTTCTCCTATAAAGGGTTCATCCATTACTTCTAAAAGATGTTAACCCAGTTCATACATGTGGTAATCCATTTAGAATAAGTTCAAAGTCTTTAATTTTCATTGCCCATAAAGTATGTTTTTCATGACAGTAGGTGCAGCATAGTTTTCCAATTTCCTTCATTACTCATTCACAGGGGTTCGAGGATGGGTTATAGTTGCATATTAATGCCTGACAAATACCTTTCCATACTAGAAACTCTTTAAACTTGTTGCTCATGAATTGTGGGCCATTATCCATAAGAAACCAGTTTGGTTTACCTAGTTCTAGAAGGTATTGTTGTAAGCAGTGTACAACTGTCTGTGTATTTGCTTTTTTGATGGGATATAGATTAATATATTTTGACCAGCGTTCTATGGTGACCAAAATGTATGACACTCCTCCCTTTCCTTTTGGAACTGGTCCAAAAAACTCTGCTGCTGTGAGATCATGTAACAACTTAGGAATAATCAGAAACATTTTGTATTTCACATGATTATGATCCTCTTTCATCTTCTGACAGATTTCACAAGTTCGAATCAAAGATACTACATTATGCCCTAGATTCTTAAAATTAAAAATCAAAAAAAACTTATTCATATGAGATCTACATCTACATCCATACTCCACAAGCCGCCTGATGGAGTATGGTGGAGGGTTCCTTGAGTACCTCTATCGGTTCTCCCTTCCTATAAACGTTTTCATTCTGAAGTGTCCACATCCTGTATGAACATACCAAACAAGTGCGTCTTCCATTACGTTGGGAATGCATAAATGCCAACATTGCAATGTTATGCTGTCTCTCCAACACAACTTATGACCCATAATTTTCCATTTTCCCACTTGATTAGGAAGTAAGGAATTCCAGATACACATAGAAAACATTTCTGTAAAATAGGGATCATGATGGATATTTTCTGTTGTTCTTTGAGCCATCACGTGTACCCTGATCTTTGTATATTCTACTGACATAAAATTAATTTCAAAAATTAAGCCATGTCCTTCTGTACATTTTAACTCTTCTATTCCTATGGGTAACCTAGACAAAGCATCAGGATACAACATGTAAAAGGTTCTGAGAATATTGTAACGATTATCATATTCCTGTAGGAAAAGCATCCGTCGCGTTAATCTACTGTGTAACACTCAACTGTTCATTAGAAAGGATAGAGCTTGATGATTTGTATAAACATGAATTTCTGACCGCAATACTAGTGTTTGAAATTTTTGGATATTCCATACAATCACCAATAGTTCTTTTTCAGTAGCCATTTAATTCAATTCATGCTTATTTAGACTACGGCTAGCAAAAGCTATGGTTTGGTGTTCTACACTATTTACATCCCATTCTCCTTGGAAACGTTCTGCAGCAGTTCCATAATCAGATGCATCTGTTGAAATTTTGAACAGTTTGATAATAACTGGATGACGTAATATGGATGATTCAACAAGCGCACTTTTCACCTTTTCAAATGCATCATTTGCTTCTTGATCCCAAATCCACAGTACTCCCTTCCTTAATAAACGTAAAATTTTCAGATCATTTAGTTCATGACATCTTCTCTACTTTCGATAGTATCCAGGCATACCTATAAATCCCTTCAACTGTCTTACATTTCTTTGGTGTGAACAATCTTTTATAGCTTTAATGTGTTCAGGGTCTAGTTTAATTCCCTACACCTCTGCAAAATGACCTAAAAACTTAAGCTCTTGGGATGTAATGTATGATTTAGACAGTTTCACAGTAACACCTTTCTCTTTAAATCTTTTCAGAGTTATGCGTAAGGTGTGACAATGTTCTTCCCAAGTAGCCGATATTATTAAGGTATTGTCTACACATATTATTAAATCCTTCAATAAATCTCTCCCTAATGCTTCATCCAGCACATGTATAAATACAGATACAGAAATATTAAGTCCAAATGGAAATACATTGAAATGATATGGTTTACTATAAAATAAGAACGCTGTATACATTTTTGTTTCTGGATGTAACCTGATTTACCAATAGCCCAAAGTCAGGTCCACTGTGGTGAAAAACCTTGCTTTCTCAAATTTGGATAACAATTCTTCAATGTTAATCAGTCTGTCTCTTTCTGTCTCTATCTGCTTATTCAACATCCGGGTGTCTAACACTAATTGTACCACACCTGTAGCTTTTTTCACTGTGACCAAAGTGTTGTTCATGACGCTGCAAGCTGTGGTCTGTTATATTGTTATCGATCATTTGATAGATTTCCTCCCTCATTGCTTCTTTTGAACTTACTGGTACTGAATATGGCTTACACAAGAATAGAGTGTAATCATTGATTTTGAAATTACAAATATAGTCACTGATTTCACTGGGACAATCGGAGAATTCCACTTCATACTTCATTAAAATTTTATATAAATTTCACTTTTGTTGTTTGGTTAATATTAGTGACTCATTAACTTTGTCTTGTATGTCAGTTCATAGTGTTCCTGGACATACATTATCGATCCCTGGTGATAATTGTACTGTAACTGTTAATCGCATACACTGACATTTTGTTGTTTGTTTACCAATGTAGCTGTCTGTCACAAACTGTTTCAGTAAAAGGAACAGTAGATGCTGGATGCAAAGAAGATTCTGAAAATTTAATATGGCTTTAAATTCTAATAACCAATATAAACCAAAATATAGATCCCTATTAATATTTTCTACTATTAAAAGTGCTTGACAAAATAAGATATTTCCAGCACTGCACTTCACGTGGGTTTCATGTTTCACAACTTTACTTTATTACAGACTAAACAGCACTTACTGCTATTTCCAGTAACTGGAGTTTACATAGGTCATTTAGAACAAAAAGTAAAGAATGTTCTAGAGATGAGTGATACTTCACTACCCGAGTCTATAAGTATGTTAACTTCAGTAGTTTCCATAGTCCCTGCTATTATAGGTTGTGAATTGTTGATAACTAGGTTTGGTTATCCCAACAGTAACCATTCTTTTGTAGGTAGCCTGTGCATGAAAATAACATACTTATCATTAACCAGGCCTCCTAGTGAATCTCTATGACCTGGACTCTGGCCCTGGATCCAGATCACACCACGTTTTTCTCATTATTAGTAGTCACAGGTTGGTAAACGAATCAAGATACTACGTTACCACTTTGTACTCCAGTATTACTTGTTACAAATTCCTGTAAAGTTACTGGACCTAAATTCGAAGGTGGATGCTTCTTCTGATGATTGTTGTTACCATTTTTCTATTGCACTGGTGTACAGCAGCTAGATTGACTTCATGCTTTTTGAAATTATTCCCACTATTCCTTTTGAAATTCGAGTTTTCCCCTTGATGTAAAGTTTCATTACAGTCTTTATTTGGGGCATCTAGTGCGTCAATAAAGGATAACAATTCTTCAACCGTTTTCCAGCCACTACACCAGATGCCTTGTCTTACATAGATGGATAATTGTCTAATCAAAATTTGAACAAACCCCTCTTCCTCCATCAGCTTATCTAAATACTTTGCCCATATTAGATGCCAGTCTAAATATTGCCTCACGGTACCCTAAGTATTATTGTAATATTTTGGGTCCCACAAATCTGATATTAGTTTCTCCTGCACTCCATCAGACCAATATTTCTCTTTAAATATTGCGAACTTTTGTTCATGGGTAGATTTCCAAAAGAAATTTACAGTACCCCATTATGAGGACTTCCCTAAAAGGTACCCCACAGAAAATTCAATCATTTTAGAAACTTCCCAGTTCTTCAGCAAAGCTTTTTGAATCTTTTCAATAAATGAGTCAGATGCATCTCTCCGTCAGGCTTGAATTTAGGGAACAGTCTCGATAACCCTGAATTCACCCGCCATTGCAAATCAGAAACTACTTCACTAGTCAACACAAAATTGGGTGAAGTTCCTCATTTTTCTACTTGTTCCTGGATAAGTTTGACTTCTCTCCAGGGTTCGTCTATGCCATTCCTGATATCAGTAAATTTGGAAGAAGCCATAGACAATGCTTTCCTCTATGTTATTCTCTCAGTGACTTTCCGATCTATAATTTCCTCTACCTGCTCCTCCAGACTGCTTACATTTATGATATCAGAGCTTGCTATCTTCTCTTTGAAGCTTCTTTCTAAACTGTCTACTTGTGTACTTACACCTGTAATTTGCGATCGAATGTCAGGCATTAATTTACTATGCTTATAATGCTCTCTTTCAAAGTATGCCATCCCTGCTTTACAGCATTAAACTAAGCATGACATACATTCTCCAATGATCCTAACTTTTCGTTAATCTCTATTTCTACTCTATTACATTTTTCCTCAATATTCAATTGTAACTGTTTTGTCAAATTCTGAAAGTTATTTGTCTGTTTTTGGTTGAATTCAGCATACATTTGATTTACATGAATGCTTAAAGAATTGGTTAGTTCCTTCTTTAAATCTAATTTCAGATTTCCAAATTTACCATTTAGAGAGACAAATTCAGTCCTTAAAGCATCCATGCCTTTGCATAGATTACTAAATTCTCTACTCTGTGCATCAACCTTGGCACTTAATAAACCCAGTTGGTTGCGTGGCTATTCAAGGCTTCCCTCTGGGCATCTAATTTATCATTTAATTGAGCATTTACTAAGTCTAAGTTAGGACTCTGGGTATCTATTTTTTCATATACAGTTGCACTTAATTCCTTTCTTAAAGTAGCATTTTCAGCTTTGATTAGATTTACTAACCCAGTCTGGCCCTTCTTTACTAATTTTTATAGCCATGCCTGGTTCTGCAAGTTTCTCCTACTTGGTGTTCCCGACCCATAATTTTACAAGCTTTAGTACTTGTGAGCACCTAAAAATTAACATTCTTATATTAATACGACATGGTATAAGCCATTGAATGATCATTATCAGTGTAGTTATTATACTTAAAGTTATGTTTTTTGCTAACTGGGCTTAAAATTTGGGCTGTGTCATTGAGCATAAGTGTAATCAGCACCGGTGAACAGCAATTGGTGCTGGTGGCATCAGTTGTTGGTTTCCACATAGGCGTCGGTGAGCGGATGTGGAAGTAGGTGAGCACCGGTGAACAGCAGCTCGTGCCAGCAGTGTTGAATGCTGGTTTCTGCATCTGTGTACCCACAATGTGTGACAACTGTATACTCCCCACACCAGATCTCCTTAGTCATACCATTCTAGGCATATCTCTTCTTAATCTAATAGGTCGAGATCTTCTCTCCAGTTTTTCCTTATTGTGGTTTTTCCACTTCTTCTCCCTTATTTACAGTTACAAATTTTCTTCATTGGATATTTAGGCAGTATCCAATTCCTTGCAATAGTTCTTTTGTATTGTTATGCTCAGTTGCTATTGACACACTTGATAGATTATTCTCTTGTTTTTGTATCAAAATTCATTTTTTCCTTTGGTCGTTTCACACTGGTCACTACATTCTAATGTTTTTGACCACAAGAATGTGTGAAGTTGGATTGCAACCTTCTCACTTCTTTTACATGCGTGCACAGCTGATCATCTTGTCTGGATAGCTAGCTCTATGTCAGTCTCCAAAAACTTCTTCTCCAAAGAATGATGGTAGTTAAAGGAAATATACAGGGTGATCCAACTGAAGTTTTGGATGAGATTATCTTGAAAACTATACATTGAGTAAAAGTAGTGGGTAAGAAGAGTTCATACGCTCAAAGGGGCACATCAAATTATACTAGACGTAACCTCCAGCCCCTTCCCCATTGAGTGGGGCAGGGGGCAACTTTTAAATCTTGAACAGAAACATCCATTTTTTATTCCAGATTTGAATTCTCCATAAAAAAGTAATCGAGTTTTGTCTGAATCAGTTTTTTAAACCATGGACAGATGGCACTGAAATAGAGAAAAAAGTAAAATTGGGGTAGAACTCTGATTTATCTAGAATTATCCAAGAAAGACGAGTAAAATCGATAAAGAATGTGTACCAATTGTTTTGTTATGCGAAATTAACCTATTTAGCATTACCCAGGAATGACAACATGGATGTAGTGGAATGATATTCCCATGGGTTGCTTTATTAGTGTGAGTCCCCTTGCCTCTCACATTTTGGGGTGCTTCATTAGTGTGGGTCCCCTTACCTCTCACAGTTTGGGGTGCTTAATTAATGAAATTAGCCACAAAGAAATTGTTGAAAATTATCCCCATTTGCTTCAATGCATAAAGTCAATTGTCTGCAAAAGTTGTACACAGTTTTGAGCAGCACATCCTGTGGTATGGCTGCACATGCTCTTTGAATGCGTTGCTCCATATCGTTTCAGGTTGCGGGCTGTCTTTCATAGACAATATTTTTTAAATAACCCCACAAGAAAAAATCAGGAGATGTTAGGTCTGGTGAACATGGAGGCCACTGAATTGGTCCTCTGTGTCCTATCCACTGACCAGGGTACCGTAAATTTAAAATGTCATGCACATTTTTAGCATAATGGGGAGCTGCTTTGTCCTGTTGGAACCACATTCACTGCCTAGTTTCTAAATCAACATCTTCCATTAGCTCCAACAAATCGTTGCAGAGAAGTTGTAAATAAGATTCCCCAGTGACATTTCACACAAAAAAAATATGGTCCTGTCATGTAACCATTTAAAGTTTCACACCAGACCATTAACCACCATTTGTGTTGATTGTCAATATTGGTCCCCTGTCAAACCACACTGGCACAGACCCATTGACAATCATGATGATTTAATTTTCCATTATCTAAAAAAATCGTTGTCACCTCTTGTGATTTCCAAGGCCCATTGGCAGAAATGCACGTGTATTTGCATATCTTTCAGCATTAATGGCTGTGTCAGTGTGATATGATAAGCATGATATTTATGTGCCTTCAAAATCCTCAAAATAGTCAATTTCGGTATTCCAGTTTGTCTCTGAATCGCATGACTACTAATTTCAGAATCCAGTTGAACACAGGCGAGAACGGTATTGGTAACAGCGTAATTTTCATTGTATTCACAATGACAAGTTAGATGGTGCACATATTCATTATTTGAAACTGCTCTCAACAAGCTCGAAATGTTTTCGCTTGAATGTCGTCTGTTTGGGAAACGATCGGCATACAATTGCGCAGCTGCATCATAATTGTTATGACATTCACCTAAAATTAACATCACATCAACAGTCTCTGGAGGAGGATAGTGAGCCATGTTTTACTAAAGAATCATTTTCTTTAGTCAGTTGATGTTTATGGTTCACAATCGGAAAGTGAAGTGACGTCAGACCACAATGAACCGACCTTTATACTGAGCATAGTTCGCAGTTTGGCGATGGTAGCACCACAGTCAGGTGAGTAATGGTATTGTGAAGAGTTCCATAATGAAACTTTAATACCGTTCCGCCTCCCTCCATCAAAAATTGTGGCGGGAGGATACATTTTGTAAAAAAAAAAAAAGAAAGAAAAAAAAAAGCTTAATTTGGTGTAATGAAAGAATCGGTGCACATTTTGCATCAATTTGATGCTTCTTTCTCTAATCATTCTAAATAAATTGGAGTTCCTCCCCAATTTTAAAGTTTCTTGAATCCAGTGCCAGCTGTCAATGGTTTAAAAAAATGTATCAGATGAAACTTGATTACTTTTTTATTGAGAATACGAATCTGCAATAAAAATGGGGTTTCCATTTAAGATTTAAAAGTTGCCCCTCACGCAAGGGGGTGGGGGATGGGTGTCATATGTAGTATTATTTGCTGTCCCCCTTTGAGCTTATGAACTCGTCTTACCCACTATTTTTACTCAATGTATAGTTTTCGAGATAATCTCATCTGAAACTTCAGACGGACAGTTCAACTTTCATAAAGAAAAAAAATAATCAGTTCACACATGAAGATTAGACTTCTTGTAAGTCATCCGTATCATCTCACATTAGACACAAATTAAGATACATTTACCACATAGTTGATTCAACAGCCACAGAAATAGTGAACAAGTCTTGCCTCTAGTACATCTGTGTTAAAAGTTGTTAAAAATCTCTTTTCAACTCAACTGTTTATTTCATCACTACAATAAAGTTATGAAACAGCAAAGAACAACACAGAAGTTTCTTGGGGCTGCTGTGTTCTTTCATTACAATTTCCTTGACATGACAGACAAGTGCCGTTGGTTCCATTCGACTGCCATGTCTACGGTCTTCTCAGTACACACTTTAGACCTGCACACACAGACAGGTGACACACAGTAGATAGGCTCCCTCACACTTATATTTAAAATATCGTGTATTCGAGAATGTAGAAGGCCGAGTGGTTCTAGAAATTACGCGGAGATTCTCTAAACACTATTGGAGATATTAATGTAAAGTGACTCATTCCACATCATTAAGAAACTAAGTAATTGCAGTTGATGTTGCTCTGCACTTGACAATTTAGAATTTAGCATTTTTCACTCTGAGCAGTTGGGAGTCAGTAACAATTTTGTGGCAAGATTTTGAAATTCTGTCCATTTTCACTTTCTCACTGTGCTCCTTTGTTTTTGCATGTTAAATTAAATCACTCTTATGCACATTGAGACCAGTATGAAGTACCCAAAGTATGCCTTACTGTTCTGCCAGATTGATTGGTGGCTAACCATTCTGAAAACAAATAAAAAAGTAAACCAGCTTTTACAAACATTTATATAATTACAAATGCAGCAAATGTTGTGTAATTTTCCTTCTTCATGCTAGCATATAATGAGATATTTTAAAATGTATTTATGTATAGCTTTATGAAATTAATAGAATATTTCACAACACAAACAACAGTTACATTATATCCACTAAAATCTATGTTGTTATAAAATTTAAAACTAAGCTGAAATGGAGCATTCAGATTTTAAAATCAGGATGGAGATCTAAACTCTAACACTAATGGCTTTGGACGACAATTTAAGTGCAAAATAAATATACTAACTTGCACTTTTTTTATGACATGACTTACTTGACATGCTTGGCCAACTTTCCTTGCTGGTTAGCCTGCTGCTGCAAACTCTTTCATTTTCTTCTCTAAAGTATGCTCCTACGTACAGGAATTTCTTAAGACATGCCAATTTCATTTGCTTCAACTATCGACGTACATATGAACTTCAGACACATTACAAATCTCACTCTTCATATAAATATATACTGCTTTGTAATCCTCTCATGTCTCCAAACCTTAGAAACAAAGTAAGCCAACTTTCTCTCATATGTAAACTAAACACCATGTCTAGTCTCAACATGAACCGTAATACACGTCTTCCCTTCAACAAGGCTAAGACAAAAGTTTTCCTCAAGAGTACCTTCTCAACTGTTCTCGTTATGATATCTACATCTACATCCATACTCCGCAAACCACCCAACGGTGTGTGGCGGAGGGTACCCTGAGTACCTCTATCGGTTCTCCCTTCTATTCCAGTCTCGTATCGTTCGTGGAAAGAAGGATTGTCGGTATGCTTCTGTGTGGGCTCTAATCTCTCTGATTTTATCCTCATGGTCTCTTCGCGAGATATATGTAGGAGGGAGCAATATACTGCTTGACTCTTCGGTGAAGGTATGTTCTCGAAACTTTAACAAAAGCCCGTACCGAGCTACTGAGCGTCTCTCCCGCAGAGTCTTCCACTGGAGTTTATCTATCATCTCCGTAATGCTTTCGCGATTACTAAATGATCCTGTAACGAAGCGCGCTGCTCTCCGTTGGATCTTCTCTATCTCTTCTATCAACCCTATCTGGTACGGATCCCACACTGCTGAGCAGTATTCAAGCAGTGGGCAAACAAGCGTACTGTAACCTACTTCCTTTGTTTTCGGATTGCATTTCCTTAGGATTCTTCCAATGAATCTCAGTCTTGCATATGCTTTACTGACGATCAACTTTATATGATCATTCCATTTTAAATCACTCCTAATGCGTACTCCCAGATAATTTATGGAATTAACTGCTTCCAGTTGCTGACCTGCTATTTTGTAGCTAAATGATAAGGGATCTATCTTTCTATGTATTCGCAGCACATTACACTTGTCTACATTGAGATTCAATTGCCATTCCCTGCACCATGCGTCAATTCGCTGCAGATCCTCCTGCATTTCAGTACAATTTTCCATTGTTACAACCTCTCGATACACCACAGCATCATCTGCAAAAAGCCTCAGTGAACTTCTGATGTCATCCACAAGCTCATTTATGTATATTGCGAATAGCAACGTTCCTATGACACTACCCTGCGGCACACCTGAAATCGCTCTTACTTCGGAAGACTTCTCCCCATTGACAATGACATGCTGCGTTCTCTTATCTAGGAACTCTTCAATCCAATCACACAATTGGTCTGATAGTCCATATGATCTTACTTTGTTCATTAAACGACTGTGGGGAACTGTATCGAATGCCTTGCGGAAGTCAAGAAACACAGCATCTACCTGTGAACCCGTGTCAATGGCCCTCTGAGTCTCGTGGACGAATAGCGCGAGCTGGGTTTTGCACGACCATCTTCTTTGAAACCCATGCTGATTCCTATAGAGTAGATTTCTAGTCTCCATAAAAGTCATTATACTTGAAGATAATATGTGTTCCAAAATTCTGCAACTGATCGACGTTAGAGATATAGGTCTGTAGTTCTGCACAGCTGTTCGATGTCCCTTCTTGAAAACGGGGATGACCTGTGCCCTTTTCCAATCCTTTGGAATGCTACACTCTTCTAGAGACCTACGGTACACCGCTGCAAGAAGGGGGGCAAGTTCCTTCACGTACTCTGTGTAAAATCGAACTGGTATCCCATCAGGTCCAGCGGCCTTTCCTCTTTTGAGTGATTTTAATTGTTTCTCTATCCCTCTGTTGTCTATTTCGATATCTACCATTTTGTCATCTGTGCGACAATCTAGAGAAGGAACTACAGTGCAGTCTTCCTCTGTGAAGAATGGTAACTGACACAACTAGCACAGAGTAACATAGAAGCTCAATGGCTCATCTATACACTTTCATTAAGCCTTCCATGGATCGCCAGACAATTACTTCTCATTGATATTCGACCTCCGTGTCTATGTTCTTCTTGCAAATGAATTTCAAACCTGATCGATAATGGACCAAATTGCTGATTACAGGACATGACATAATTAAATGCAATGAACTTGAGGAATCCCAGAACACTAGATGACATCATATGGAATCGAGTATTAGTTTTAACTAGAACCCTCTTTAAAAAATCATATATTTAATATTCCCCGTAAAAATCTACCTGACTCTCTCTTCTACCCTACACTCGCCACTGAACAGTGACCCCCTCCCCCCTTCCCCACATGCAAATCTTATGGGTACCCCCACGTTGGCAACATTGATGAAAAGTGGTGGTAGAAAATAACCAGTGACTTTAATTGAATTAGTGTTATATTTCAACCACTTTGTGTGGATGTTAGTTGGCCCAGTTTTTCACCCTTTTATATAAGGGACTTCATCATTTTTATGCACATTTGATGCACCTGTTTGAGTGGTGTTACAAATGTGAGAGAGAAGAAATTTATATTTCTTTTGAAGGTAATTAATGTTCCCATAGAAATTGCCAACTTGTGGTTTATGGAACACAAGAGCCCACACAATACTTGTGAAGTTTTGGAGTTCTTAAAAATTTCGGGGTAATATTTTCTAAAACTGTAAAAAAAATGTTTTCCTGTGATTCTCTTCACTTCATTAAATCTCTGAGCAATTTTGAGACTTGCTGCTAGATCAAATTCTGATTTCAGAAACTTGTTCATATCGATTAGCACTGGATGACTGTCAAGGTGGAAAATGTGGGTTCAAATCCCCCCAGCTTTAATTGGCAAATAATCTGGCACTTTTCAAACCTTTCAGGTGATCATGAAGTGGGCTGCTTAATACATCATACATGTCTGCAGCTCATCTCAGAATGAAAATTAAATGGAAGACGATTTATCACTATTTTCCTCTATGATCCCTTCTCCCCTTGAATTTTGTAATTCATCATGTCTTCTGACAACAATAAAAACACCATTGTAAAATTGTTTCCATAAATCAGCAAACTGACAATACAATTTTAGCTTGTTACAACAATATTACATAATTCAAGACATAAAGACTGTACAGTAGTACCTGTTGGCTGTAATACAACATTTTTAGAGACAGCTCTCAAATCATACTAAAAATGTTCTGAAACCTAATACAAATTTTTGACTTTTTGGATATTTGATATATTTAAACAGACAATAAGCATGCAGATTTAAATACTACACGTGATGATCTCCAATGTCATCTGACATGAGCAATCAAAATTTTTCGCTGCCAGCAAAACTCACTCAGTGGCTACACTGCAACTAAGTTGTGTGTTTTTACTCCAGGGGGCAAGCATTTAAAATATAAAGTTCAACCTATGCAATGTGGTTGGTTTCTTAGAAATTTAAATGTTCACTGTGACCCGCCCTTTGGGATTACCTCATCTTCCCCTATATGAATAAAAGAATACTTTCGCTGGGGAGGAAAAGTACCATTAGTCACAAGGAGTGAGAAATTATGTAAACTGTAGTGCAAACATTGCCATTACTTTCACAGACTCGTGATGAAAACAAGGAGGCTAATGCAGTGGATATTAGATCTATTAATTTCATTTGCAAATTGTGAGGAATGTCATCTACAGAAGTAGAAAGATCTCAAAGCAATTCGAAAGCTTGGGATAGATTTAGTATATCCATAAACCACTTAAGTTCCTCTTTTATTGTACTAATTAGAGAAACATAGTCCTTGTCATTCTTTTCATGGTCAGAAGATAGAATAGGGAGATGTGCTGCAGCCTTTGATGAAGGCTATCTTTGCCACACTGCAAGCTTTCTTGTGACAGTGTCTATTACTTCTCACCAATCTCTGAATATGGTCCAGGGAGTAATTTTTCACAGGGATGTCATCCTGTAAACTGATGAGGAACTCCAAGCTAATCTGGAGTGGCGTGGTGTTCATTTTATTCAACTTGTGGAGGAGGCTTGCAGAGACAACTGCACTGATGTTGGCTCCTTTATTCTGCCTTCTGAGAGGGATACCCTCCCAGAGAAGATCAAGGTCCTGTGCTACAGATGTGACATGAAGCCATGTGTCCCTCCATGTACGTGGTGCTTTCAGTGCTTGCATTTTGGGCATATGTCTTCTTCCTGCCATACAGGGGACCCTTTGTGTGGTGATTATGGCCATCCAGTCCATGAAGGAATCCCTTGTATTCCAACACCTGTGTGTGTTAATTGAGCTGACCACCACTCCCCTAGGTTGCCGGATTGCCAGCATACAAAAGAGAAAAGAAGATCCAAGAATACTTGTCCCTGAATCACCTGTCATATGCTGAGGCCCACCGAAAGTATGAGAGACTCCACCCAGTGCCACTATCTTCAACTTTTGCCTCTGTTACTTCCTTTCCTCCTCCTCCCTTGTCCTTACCCATCTCCTTCCCCGTTTCCCCAAACCCCCCACCCCCTGCAGTTTTCACAGCCTCCCATCAGGGAGTGTCTCCCCCTGCCCAGCCAAAGAAGTGCCCAGTGCCCCATTCTTCAGCATCAGCTGGTGATTGGGCTCCCTTCTGGGATTCCTCTCCCCAGTGTCTCTCAGGCCAGAAGACTCTTACCACCACTCAGCCACGAAGTGCACCATCTGTGCACCCCAAGGTCACCCATTCTCTTTCAGTTCCAGATCTTGCAGAAACCTGTACTCCCCCTGTGTCCTGCCCTCCTCCACCTCAGAAAAAGACGAAGAAGAAACATAAATCCCAAGACAAGGCACCAACAGTGCCCCTGGAGGTTCCATCTTGCCTCTCGCAACATGAGTCTGACATCTTATTCATGGATATCACCCCATCCTTGCAGGTGATGACTAGTGACTGACTTCTTCCCCAGCTTCTTCATGTCTACCTTGTACTATTCCCACATGATCATCCAGTGGAATTGCAAGGGATACTATCACCACCTACCAGAAATGCAACATCTTGTCTCCTCCTATTCTCCGTTCTGTCTTGTTCTGCAAGAAACACATTTCCGCCATGGAGTGTGATCAACATTTCGTGGTTACCTGGTGTTCTGTTGGAACCGTGCTGGCTCTGGGGTAGCATGTGGTGGGGTCTGCACATTGGTTCTCTCTGATCTCATTAGTGACCGGAAGATGGCGGCGTGTGTAGATATCCGCGATTTTACTCCAAAAATAAGTTACAGTGAAGCCGTTAAAAATTCGTGTGTAAGTTGCAAAAGTGAATTATTAAAGTATAATGAGCGTATTGCTAGTTTACAATGTGTAATCAGCAGTCTAAGAATAGAAATCGACAGCCTGAAGTCCGAAAATATGGAACTGAAGTCGAAGCGAAATATGGATCCATTGCTTCAAGACAGACAGAAGGACAAAAACTTTCACGAGAACATGGCTACATTGGTGCAAAATGACGCTGCTAAATCATCAGAATGGAAGGTAGTACACAACAAGCGTCAAACAATCGGCACTAAAAATTCGTGTACAGCAAATGTTTCGAGGTTCGAGAATGTAAACTATTTTGATGTACTTTGTTCTAGTAATTGTCTCACTAAAAGTGAAAACAATCGTAAGAAGAGTGTGCCGATAAACTGTCGGAAAAAGGTTAGGTTTGATCTTCCAAAGCCACAACGTTCAGTTAACAGCAATGAAAGTGGCAGTGGTGTGATCCAGTCTGCTGTGAGTGAAACATCAACAAATCGTTTTCACATTTTCGCTGATAGTCATGGTAGAGGCATGGCTGATACAGTGAAAAGCAGTTTTAATGCTGCCGATGTTTGTGGAATTGTGAAGCCAGGTGCTAAACTTCAAGAAGTTGTAGCGGGGTGTGATCCTGAAAAAGTAAAAAACGAGTGTGTGATCTTAGTAGGTGGCTCAAACAACGTTGCCTGCAACGAAGGGAATGATGCCATACAGTCGCTCAGGAAGAAAATATCGGCGCTTCATCAGTCTAAGTTATTTGTTGTGAACATTCCAAAGAGACATGACTTAATTCCACAGTCCTGTGTAAATGAGGCTATCTCACAAACGAACTCTAAGTTAGTAAAGTTGTGTAAGCATTTTAAAAATACTTGTGTTGTAGATGTAAGCAGTTTTGGATGAGAATTATTTACAAGACATAGTATGCACCTGAACAGATCAGGAACAAAAGCATTAGGTACCCTCTTAAAAACAAAAATATTGGAAGAAGTCCACAAATGTACCCCAAAGTTGGAACCAATCGCACTTGAATGGCTCCAACCATCAAGTCAGACTCGGTTTCAAACTCAAATGTTTCAGGAAATTGTTAGTAATGAACGTACTGTGTCTGTAGCTACCGATAATTTTTTAGGCAAAAGTTTAGATCTGTCTCTAATTCCAAAGAAATGACGATTTTTCACCAAAATGTGGGAGGACTTGGTAATAAAGTAAATGACATTACTGTTCTGTTAGAGGAACCACAAGGAATAAAAGATACTGATGTATTATGTTTTAGTGAACATCATGTGAAAGATATTGAAAGGTTACAGCTAAGTGGTTACTGTCAGGCAGCACATTACTCTAGAACCATAATGGAAAAAGGTGGAGTGGTAATTTATGTAAAAAACAACATATCTTACAATGCATTAGATTTAAAGAGCCATTGTATAGAGCAACAAATTGAAGTATGTGGTGTTGAGATTACTGTAAATGACTTCACGGCTGTAGTGTTAGCACTGTATAGATCTCCCTCAGGGAATTTGAATGTATTTCTTAAGCACTTAGATTCTTTATTATCCATACTGTACTCAAAGTCCAAGAACTTGATAATTTCTGGTGACTTTAATGTTGATTTCCTAAATGAGAGCAATAGTAAAGCTGATTTAGTACATTTAATGGAGTCTTATAATCTGATGGCAATAGTAGATTTCCCAACTAGGATTACTGTTAACAGTAAAAGTCTGATAGATAATATATTTATAGATAAGTCTAAATGCAATGAGATCCCTGTACATCCAATCCTTGGCCTTTCTGATCATGGTGGTCAATTGCTTAGGCTCAATTACATCAGTGTGTGCAACAGTTCCGAGCATTCTTGGAAATCTTTTAGGATAATAAATGAACAGGGCCTTAAAAAATTCAATGATAGCCTAAAAGAGATAGACTGGAGCCGAGTTTACAGGGAAACAGATGTAAACAAAAAGTACAATTCATTTTTAAATGAATTCGTGTCTGTATTTGAGTCCATCTTTCCCAAAAAAGTAGTTAGAAATAGTCATATAGGCAATGCCAAGAAGTCTTGGATCACTACAGGGATAATAATATCTTGTAGAACAAAGAGGATGTTATACAGTTCTCTCAGGACTTGTAATGATCCAAAGAAATGATAACACTACAAACTTTACTGTAGCATTCTCAAGAAGGTTATAAATAAATCTATTTTCTGAGCTTTCAATTTCTGATTTTATGCACATACTTTTAAAATTAAAACTATATGGAAAGTAATAAAGAGGGAAACTGGCAGGACAACAGGGAACATGTCTCAGGTAGAGATTAATACAGGGGACAGTGTCATAAAGAAACCTGAGTTGGTTGCAGAAATATTTAATAACCACTTTTTGAGAGCAGCAGAGAAGACAGGCTGTAATGGTTCTATGGAAGAATCATTGTCCCTCCTACAGAAAGCTATTAGTAACAGAATCCCACAGATATCCTTACCTCCAGTTACTGTAAGCAAAGTCATAAGAGTAATTAGATCATTAAAAAATAAAAATTCTGCTGGTGTGGACAATATTTCTAGTAAAATATTGAAACACTGTTATAAATTTGTTAGTCCCATCTTATGCAACATATACAATGCATCCCTACAAGATGGGATTGTCCCTGACAGACTTAAGTTGGCTGTAGTGATTCCTCTCTTTAAAAAAGGGGATAAAAGCATTGTTACAAACTATCGCCCAATATCCCTACTAACTACCTTCTCGAAAATTCTAGAAAAACTCATGCACAGAAGGATTGTAGACCATCTCAACTTCCACAGTATCTTAAGCAAAAATCAGTTTGGTTTTCGTGCCGGTCTTTGTACTGAACAGGCAATATTCTCTTTCAGCAACCAAGTTTTGGAAGCCATTAACAAAAAAATGTCTCCAGTGGGTATTTTTTGTGATCTTTCGAAAGCCTTCGACTGTGTAAACCACCAAATTCTTTGGAAAAAGGCAGAATACTATGGTTTAGGTGGTACTGTTGGCTTGTGGCTGCAATCATATCTACAGGATCGGAAGCAGACTGTAATGCTAAATGGCTCTTCTGGAGAACCTGCCTCGTCTGAATGGGGCACGATAACGTGTGGTGTGCCTCAAGGCTCCGTTTTGGGCCCACTGCTTTTCCTCATCGTTATTAATGATCTTCCTCTTTGTTTTGAGACAAACAGCAAATTTACCCTGTTTGCCAATGATACCACAATTCTAATTGACGATTTGATTGATCATGATCTTGAAAAAACTACAAATACTGTTTTTAATGACATCTTAAATTGGTTCTCCTCAAATGGTCTCTCGCTCAATGCAGATAAAACTCTTTATATGAGGTTCCATACATCACAAAGTAATCCCGATGAAATTAACATAAAATGTAGAGATCTACCAATACAGAAAGTTGAAGACACAAAATTCCTGGGGGCTTACATAGACAGTAAGTGTAATTGGTCAGTTCACATTCTTCATCTATGTAAAAAACTTAGCTCGGCAACATTTGCATTACGGGTAATTTCTTCAGTGGCTGAAGTTGACACTATTAAGGTTGCCTACTTTGGCTACTTCCACTCATTGATGTCATATGCTATCATATTCTGGGGGAACCAACCACTTGCAAAAAAAGTTTTCACCATCCAAAAAAAATCAATCAGAATAATGTGTGGGGTCCATCAAAGACACTCTTGCAGGCACTTGTTTCGGAAGATAGGTATCCTAACAACTGCCTCACAGTATATTTTTTCCTTGCTCACCTTTGTGTGCAAAAATTATTCCATCTACCAAGACAACAGTAAATTCCATGGTTATAACACCAGAAACAAAAACAATCTACATTTAGAAATGAAACGTCTCACTCTGGTACAAAAAGGAGTTTACTACTCCAGCATTAAGCTGTTCAATGCTCTACCACTACATATCAAATGTGTTCATACAGAACTGCCAAAATTTAAACAAGTTCTCAAAGATTACCTGACAGAGAAATCTTATTATACTGTGGATGAATACCTGAAAGAAAATGTATACCATCACTAAACGTATTACGTCTAGAAGTAGTTCAATTGATTTTAATGTGCATTTGGGCATTAGCACACTTTTTGTAACAGATTGGCTGTACATGTATTTACTCTTGTAGGCCTAATATCTTATTTAACTTTGTGCTCTTATCTTTAACATTTATTTGAAACTCCTTTTTCTGTCAAATGGTAGTTATGTTATCTACCTGACATTGTATCTGTTACTGTATTTATAGTATGTCTTACTTAAACTATGTACAATTTGCCACTGAAATGCCCTTGTATTTATTGTAAGTTTAAATTGAAACCTGTACAATTTGACACGTTCCATATCCTTGTGATTGACTCACTAACTGGATCTACAGAACAAGAAATAAATAAATAAATAAATAAATAAATCCCCTATGTACCAACTTGGAAGCGATAGTGGTTTGAGTGCAAACAACTCTAGTAATCACCATTTTCAATGTCTACCTCCATCCAGGTAGGCCAATTCCTTATGTCTACCTTAATCCAGCAACTCCAACCACCATTTCGCCTCCTTGGGGACTTCAGTGCCCACCATCAACTGTGGGGGAGTGTTACTTCAATGGGTAGGGGTATCCTAATTGACCAACTTATCACGAACCTTGATTTGTGTCTCCTCAATGATGGTTCCCCTACTGACTTCAATGCCACCCATGGCACCTTCTCTGCTATCAATCTCACAATCTCCTCCCCTGCCCTGGTGGCTTCCCTACATTGGTCATCCCATGATGACCTTTGTGACAGTGACAACCTTCTGGTGATTCTATGGTTCCTCTGCTGATACCAGGCAGACAGGCCCCCATGTTGTGGATTCCACTGGGCCAATTTGACTTTGTATATGTTTGCTGTGAACCCCCCTCACAAATTCCTTTGATGCAGTCGTGCATGGCAGCTCTGCCACTATTCTCTGCTGACTAATGTGTAGAGTATCCAAGCCGCCTCATTGTCAACCATTACCATGGTGGATCAAGGAGGTTGCAGTTGCTGTCCAGGTCTGCCGACAGGTGCTGCAGCGATTTAAGTGACACCCTTCACAGACCAACCTCCTCACTTGTAAGCGTATCCGTGTTAAGCCTCGTTAACTTATTAAGTGGAGTAAAAAGGAATGCTGGAAGCACTATGTTTCCTCCCTGGGGACTTACGCCTGTTCATTGCAGGTTTGGTCCCAGGTCTGTAGGCCTCTGGGCTGCCAGCAACAGTCAACTGTCCACTGTCTGAACCTCCAAGGTGCTATATGCACTGATCCATTTGTCCTCGCAAAAAACCTCATGACATACTTTGCGACAGCATTGTCATCCTCTTCCTATTACCGAGCGAGGTGGCGCAGTGGTTAGACACTGGACTCGCATTCGGGAGGACGGCGGTTCAATCCCGCTTCCGGCCATCCTGATTTAGGTTTTCCGTGATTTCCCTAAATCGCTCCAGGCAAATGCCGGGAAGGTTCCTTTGAAAGGGCACGGCCGACTTCCTTCCCCGTCCTTCCTTAATCCGATGAGACCGATGACCTCGCTGTTTGGTCTCTTCTCCCAAACAATCCAATCCAATCCAATCCTCTTCCTCTTCCTATTCCTACTATACTACCTTTCTCCAGCAGAAACACAGAGTTGAACAGACCCCCTTCTGTTCCATCTTGCACCACATTGAGCCCTATAATGCACCTTTTACTGAATGGGAATTTGTGCAGGCTCTTATCTCTTCACAAGACACGGCCCCAGGCCTGGATTCCATGCAAAACCAGATGATTCTACACTTGGACATTCCCCAGAGGCAACAGCTCCTCAGGGTCTTAAACCAAATTTGGCTCACTCGTGCTTTTCTGTCACAATGGTAAGACAGTATAGTTAGCCCTGTCCTTAAGTCCAGGAAAAACCCAGTGTCTCTAGTCAGACTACAAAGTACATTGTACAGTTACCACCCAATTAAACTGATCAAAAGTATGATCAGCTTCAGATTATGTTGGGTACTTGAATCTCAGGACCTTTTGTCCCTGTATCAGTGTGGCTTTTGGACAGAGCGACCTCCGGATGGTTATTTATCCAGATTGGAATCAGTCATTCGACAGGCTTTTACTCACCGCCGGCACCTTGTTGCCATCTTCTTTGAACTATATAAGGCATATGACATGGCTTGGCACCATCACATTTTAGTTACCCTCCATAACTGGGGCTACCGTAGTCCCCTTCCAATTTTTATCCATAAGTTTTTATTTCACCAGCTCTTCTGGCTTTGAGTTGGCATTTCACTCAGTGCCCCCTAGATTCAGTAGAATGGTATCCCACAGGGTTCTGCACTAAGTTCCACACTCTTCCTCATTGCCATCAATGTGCTTGTGACCTCTGTTGGGCTTCTGATTACACCAGCATTGTACATCGACAATTTTTGCATCTGGTGCAGCTTCCACTCGGCACCTTGGAGCTGGCCTTAGCAGATGCTGCCTTCCGATGGGCCTCTGCATGGGCCACCACCCATGGCTTCCAGGTTGCTTCCTCCAAAATGTACATTGTGCATTTTAGTCATAGACCCACATTACACCCCAATCCAGAACTTTATTAATGTAACCAGTTCCTTGATGTTATAGCACAGTCCCATTTCTTGGACCTTATTTCTGATAACAAGCTGGCATGGCTGCCCCACACTCACCACCTAAAGACTACATGTATGTGGAAGCTTAATGTTCTCCACCTCCTGGCCCACACATGTTGGGGTGCAGACCATTCCACTCTTCTCCATCTTTACCATAATCAAGTCTGGACATGAGCAGAGCATGGTAGTCAGGCTTATGGCTCAGCAGCTGCTTCCACTTTGAAGCTCCTTGACCCTGTCCGTCATTGTGTTGTGCATATGGCTATTGGTGCCTTTTGCGCTAATCCTGTTGATAGTCTCCTCACAGAAGTGGGGAGTGGAGTTCCCTTCTACACATCCAAAGGTGCCAAACCCTTTTTCTTACACAATCACAGTTTGCCAATTCCCTGACCATCCTGTGTAAACTGGGCTCTTCGTCAATGAGGGATGTCTCCCTCCTGTCTTCTACTGGCTTCAAACACCATCTATTTCTGACATCATGTAGTGTGTTCACAGCAGGGCA
The DNA here is from genome assembly GCF_023864345.2 of Schistocerca serialis cubense. Lineage (NCBI taxonomy): Eukaryota > Metazoa > Arthropoda > Insecta > Orthoptera > Acrididae > Schistocerca > Schistocerca serialis. Next base: position 3,201,299 of record NW_026048487.1, read on the forward strand.
TCTAGCTATTCAGAGAGCCCTCCTTTTTCTTTCTCAGGCCTCCTTCCACAGTGTTTTAATTTGTTCAGACTCCATGAGCAGCCTGCAGGCTATTGACCAATGTTACTCTTGTCAGCATTTGGTCTCTACTATTCATGACCTCCTCTCTGACCTTGAGTGTGCTGCCTCTTAAGTTTTCTTTCTCTGGATCCTAAGTCATGTGGGCATCCCAGGGAGTGAACTGGCTGACTGATTAGAGAAGCAGATACTTACCCCCATTTCATTTCCCGATTCCAACTGTGGATATGCAGATCTACGTTAAATCTCTCTTTGCTCAAAAGAGGAATGCCCTCTGGAGTGTTACTGCTATTAGTAGAAAGCTCTGCACAATCAAGGAGCCTACTGCAGTACAGCACTCTTCCTTCCACTCCTCTCAGAAGGAGTCCACTGTTTTATGCCCTTTACACATTGGTTGTACCAGGCTCACCCATTGTTTCCTCCTACATAATGACCCATCCCCCCACAATGTGGTTGTCGAACCAGACTGACAATATCTCACAGTGTGCTCCCTGCCGCTGTTGGATAAGCAGCTGCAGCAGCAAGTCGTATACTCCTAGCTCACTCATTTGTTACACAGTTACTTCTTAATTTCTTTGCGTGTTTTTGGTACTTGCATTGTTTAACTCATAAATTTTGGGCATATTATAGTATTTGAGAGTTATAGCATCGCGTTTTAGTACCTGAATAGTGTAAAATCGCATAGTCTCCTTCCACCTCCGAGCAGTGTGTCAGCAGTGCGCAAGTAGCAGCATTACTGCATTTACTTGGCAATCTTGTATTTTGATAACCGTTTAAATTTTGTGTCGATTTGTTTGCGCTCTCTGTAGATTAGTTCAGACGTTCTTTGCACAACAGTTTTTAGCATGGATAGGGACTGCAACTGCTGTGTTTGGATGCAGGTTGAGGTGGCATCCCTTCACACCCAGCTTCAGGCAGTGTTGGCTTCGGTCACACAGCTTGAGGCTGTTGCCAATGGGCATCACTGTGAGGGTCCGGATAGGGGTTTTTCGGGGACGGCCGGCTCGTTCCACGCATCCCCTGATCGGACTACGACTGTGGTTGCCCGGGATACTGCACGCATTGAGGTTGATCCCTCACCAGTGGTAGAGTGGAGGTCGTCTCAAGGTGTGGCAGGGGGCGAAAGACATTCCGGAGGGTTGAACGGAAGGCCTCTCCAGTTTGTCTGACGAACCGGATTCAGGCTCTGTCTCAGGCTGATACTGATCTTCGGCCTGACATGGTTGCTTGTCCTGTTCCAGAGGTTGCCCCTCAGTCTGCAAGATCCGGGCGGTCACAGAGGGTGGGCTTACTGGTATTTGGGAGCTCCAACGTCAGGCACGTAATGAGGCCCCTTAGGGATATGGCAGCAAGAGAAGGGAAGAAAACCAATGTGCACTCCATGTGCATACCGGGGGGAGTCATTCCAGATGTGGAAAGGGTCCTTCCGGATGCCATGAAGGGTACAGGGTGCACCCATCTGCAGGTGGTCGCTCATGTTGGCACCAATGATGTGTGTCGCTATGGATCGGAGGAAATCCTCTCTGGGTTCCGGCGGCTATCTGATTTGGTGAAGACTGCCAGTCTCGCTAGCGGGATGAAAGCAGAGCTCACCATCTGCAGCATCATTGACAGGACTGACTGCGGACCTTTGGTACAGAGCCGAGTGGAGGGTCTGAATCAGAGGCTGAGAAGGTTCTGCGACCATGTGGGCTGCAGATTCCTCGACTTGCGCCATAGGGTGGTGGGGTTTCTGGTTCTGCTGGATAGGTCAGGAGTCCACTACACACAACAAGTGGCTACACGGGTAGCAGGGGTTGTGTGGCGTGGGCTGGGTGGTTTTTTAGGTTAGATGGCCTTGGGCATGTACAGAAAGGGCAACAGCCTCAATGGGTGCGGGGCAAAGTCATGACATGTGGGGACCAAACAGCAATCGGTATTGTAATTGTAAACTGTTGAAGCTGCATTGGTAAAGTACCAGAACTTCAAGCGCTGATAGAAAGCACTGAAGCTGAAATCGTTATAGGTACAGACAGCTGGCTGAAGCCAGAGATAAATTCTGCTGAAATTTTTACAAAGGTACAGACGGTGTTTAGAAAGGATAGATTGCATGCAACTGGTGGTGGAGTGTTCATTGCTGTTAGTAGTAGTTTATCCTGTAGTGAAGTAGAAGTGGATAGTTACTGTGAATTATTATGGGTGGAGGTTACACTCAACAACCGAGCTAGGTTAATAATTGTCTCCTTTGACCAACCTCCCAACTCAGCAGCATTAGTGGCAGAACAACTGAGAGAAAATTTGGAATACATTTCACATAAATTTTCTCAGCATGTTTTAGTCTTAGGTGGAGATTTCAATTTACCAGCTATAGACTGGGACACTCAGATGTTTAGGACGGGTGGTAGGGACAGAGCATCGAGTGACATTATACTGAGTGCACTATCCGAAAATTACCTCGAGCAATTAAACAGAGAACTGACTCATGGTGATAACATCTTGGACCTACTGATAACAAACAGACCCGAACTTTTCGACTCTGTATGTGCAGAACAGGGAATCAGTGATCATAAGGACGTTGCAGCATCCCTGAATATGGAAGTTAATAGGAATATAAAAAAAGGAAGGAAGGTTTATCTGTTTAGCAAGAGTAATAGAAGGCAGATTTCAGACTACCTAACAGATCAAAACGAAAATTTCTGTTCCGACACTGACAATGTTGAGTGTTTATGGAAAAAGTTCAAGGCAATCGTAAAATGCGTTTTAGACAGGTACGTGCCGAGTAAAACTGTGAGTGATGGGAAAAACCCACCGTGGTACAACAACAAAGTTAGGAAACTACTGCGAAAGCAAAGAGAGCTCCACTCCAAGTTTAAACGCAGCCAAAACCTCTCAGACAAACAGAAGCTAAACGATGTCAAATTTAGCGTAAGGAGGGCTATGCGTGAAGCGTTCAGTGAATTCGAAAGTAAAATTCTATGTACTGACTTGACAGAAAATCCTCGGAAGTTCTGGTCTTACGTTAAATCAGTAAGTGGCTCGAAACAGCATATCCAGACACACTGGGATGGTGATGGCATTGAAACAGATGATGACACGTGTAAAGCTGAAATACTAAACTCCTTTTTCCAAAGCTGTTTCACAGAGGAAGACTGCACTGCAGTTCCTTCTCTAAATCCTCGCACAAACGAAAAAATGGCTGACATCGAAATAAGTGTCCAAGGAATAGAAAAGCAACTGGAATCACTCAACAGAGGAAAGTCCACTGGACCTGACGGGATACCAATTCGATTCTACACAGAGTACACAAAAGAACTTGCCCCCCTTCTAACAGCCGTGTACCGCGAGTCTCTAGAGGAATGGAAGGTTCCAAATGATTGGAAAACAGCACAGGTAGTCCCAGTCTTCAAGAAGGGTCATCGAGCAGATGTGCAAAACTATAGACCTATATCTCTGACATCGACCTGTTGTAGAATTTTAGAACATGGTTTTTGCTCGAGTATCATGTCATTTTCGGAAACCCAGAATCTACTATGTAGGAATCAACATGGATTCCGGAAACAGCGATCGTGTGAGACCCAATTCGCTTTATTTGTTCATGAGACCCAGAAAATATTAGATACAGGCTCCCAGGTAGATGCTATTTTTCTTGACGTCCACAAGGCGTTTGATACAGTTCCGCACTGTCGCCTGATAAACAAAGTAAGAGCCTACGGAATATCACACCAGCTGTGTGGCTGGATTGAAGAGTTTTTAGCAAACAGAACACAGCATGATGTTATCAATGGAGAGACGTCTACAGACGTTAAAGAACGTCTGGTTTGCCACAGGGGAGTGTTATGGGACCATTGCTTTTCACAATATATATAAATGACCTAGTAGATAGTGTTGGAAGTTCCATGCAGCTTTTTGCGGATGATGCTGTAGTATACAGAGAAGTTGCAGCATTAGAAAATTATAGTGAAATGCAGGAAGTTCGGCAGCGGATAGGCACTTGGTGCAGGGAGTGGCAGCTGACCCTTAACATAGACAAATGTAATGTATTGCGAATACATAGAAAGAAGGATCCTTTATTGTATGATTATAAGATAGCGGAACAAACACTGGTAGCAGTTACTTCTGTAAAATATCTGGGAGTATGCGTGCGGAACGATTTGAAGTGGAATGATCATTTAAATTAATTGTTGGTAAGGCGGGTACCAGGTTGAGATTCATTGGGAGAGTCCTTAGAAAATGTAGTCCATCAACAAAGGACATAGCTTACAAAACACTCGTTCGACCTATACTTGAGTATTGCTCATCAGTGTGGGATCCGTACCTGATCGGGTTGACGGAGGAAATAGAGAAGATCCAAAGAAGAGTGGCGCGTTTTGTCACAGGGTTATTTGGTAACCGTGATAGCGTTACGGAGATGTTTAACAAACTCAAGTGGCAGACTCTGCAAGAGAGGTGCTCTGCATCGCAGTGTAGCTTGCTCGCCAGGTTTCGAGAGGGTGCGTTTCTGGATGAGGTATCGAATATATTGCTTCCCCCTACTTATACCTCCCGAGGAGATCGTGAATGTAAAATTAGAGAGATTAGAGCGATCACGGAGGATTTCAGACAGTCGTTCTTCCTGCGAACCATACGCGACTGCAACAGGAAAGGGAGGTAATGACAGTGGCACGTAAAGTGCCCTCCGCCACACACCATTGGGTGGCTTGCGGAGTATAAATGTAAATGTAGATATAGATGTAGATGTAGATGTAGATTGTTGGAATGTCCCCCCCCCCCCCCGCCCCCCCCATCTCTTGGCCCTTCATGTCAAGTACAATCTTCCAGATTCCTTAAATTTAATATTAGCAGACGATCCATGGATGGTTGAACTGGTCCTCAGTTTCTTCCATGGAAGTGGTTTTTATTTACAGATTTAAGGTTCCACTTTAGTCTTGATGCTGGGGCAGGTTGGTTGTGGTTGGGACTTCTTTTACAGTCTTCTCGGTCTGTGACCCCACACAGCCCCCTTCCCCCCCCCCCCCCCCCCCCCCCCCTCCCCCCTTTTCCCAATTTTTTGGTTTGATCTTACCTTTTATGTTTTAATGTGTGTGTTTGATAATCATTATTTTATAATTTGATTCCCCTGACTGGATCCGTCCACTTTTAGCAGACCCTCTTTCTTCTGTGACTCACTTTGGAATCACAGACTGACGACCTTGCCGTTTGATTGATTGATAAACTGAGAGGGGTTATGGGGCCAATGAATTAAGCTGGTGGAGATGCCACAATAGAAAAGTACTAAAGAGTGGGTCACACTAGTGTTATGTACTCAGTCTTCTTCATGGGTAAACTATTTTTTGAAAATTCTCCCAATAAAAAACTGACCCTTCATCTCAACACACTATACAACTCTGAGACTATAAAGTTAATTTTTTTATTTTTTGACATCTTTTACTTTAGTCATCAGTTTCTTCCACCATTGGCTATCTCCTTATCTCCAAATGCCAAAATAAAGAAAAGAACAGCTTACATTGAGACCTGAACAAGTGCAAATATTTTCACTAGGTCTACTGTAGAGTTCCTAAAATGGTACCAACATACACATGATTCATAATAATGGGAGGCATTTGGTGAATGGGTGCATTGTCGACTAAGCAGAATATTGGAAGTCAGGGAATTACATACATAAAGCTAAGTGTGCTTTTGCTTCCCTACATTTTGCACTAGATGTGCATGTGCTTTATTACTTTCACTGTTAGTGAACAACTGCTTGAAATTTTGTTACAATATTTGTCTATTATAGAATTTTTACAGTCGAATATTGCTTTATACTGGACATGCATATCTTGTGCAATGAGTAGAGAAGCAACAGTACACTTAGTTGTATGAATATAATTCCTTGATTTCTGCTTTTATGTTTAGCTGAAAATGCACAAACACCTGTTCACCAAATGCCACCCATAAATATAACCATATGCATTTAAGACCAATTCACTAAGCTTGAAAGTAGACCTAGGGAAAATATTTATACTTGTTTCAAGTCTTAATTTTGACTGGTTTCAGCCTGGAATGGCGATCTTAAGATACTACATTAGAGAAGAGGAAAGTTGATATTATTTGATAAAGTAATTCTGTGAAACAAAAAAACAAATGTTAACAGTAAGTCATGCCTCAAACAGATGTTTTGTTCAGAAACTCACAGTATTTTGACAAGTGCGGTGGGTAAACCTTCATAAGACACAAACTTGAAGGGGTTTTGGACTGCAGGTGTCAGCAGGGGCCGTACTTTGCACCTGTGATGGTTTCCTGAGATGACTGAGACAGCAAGGTAGCACGTCTTGAAGTGGTCAATGTCATCCCATACATTTTGTTGACATGGTGCACAGCAGTAGTCCCAGTTCAGTCTCTGCATACCTTTGGCATCCTTCCAGCATGGTGTGTCGATGGCTGTTTGGCTATTCCTTTGGAAGGGTGGCCGATAATGGCTCTTTGCAAACAGAGCATTGACCAAGGTGCATTGTCGGATTGTCATGTGGCCAAACATAGTGAGAAACCCCACTGATGTGTAGTGGATTTGGTGCATCAGTTGAAACCTATCTTGGGCTGCCAATCCCCCAACTGGGTTGACCTCAAATGCGTCCAAGAACTGACAGACGTGCATCTTCATCTTGTTACAAGCACAGGTGGCAGTTGTGCTCCTGCACCACCTATAATGGTTTGAAGTTGTGCTGCTTGCTTATTGCCCATCAGCCCACCCACCTAAGTGTGCTCCTCAGGCATTTCTCCAAACTGCAGTGTTGCCTCCATTGTGTGCACTGCACAAGGGACTGGTGGGTGCATTCGTGTGGCTAACAGTTCACCACTGGAATGGAGGAACCCCTACACCATCCTGCTGACAGCATTGCTCGCAGCTGGCAGTTGAGCAGGTAGATTCTGCATACCTGGCTGTAATCTTCAGCCCCTTGAACTGTAGACAGATAGACAATCTCTCTTGAGCATCAGCTGAACTCGTAGAAATTCTCCAAATAACTGTACAGTTAAAATGCACACTACACAATATTCCTTACTATTTTATAAAAAAGGAGAGGACCATATGTCTAATCTTGACATAGTTCGCACAACAATGGATCGCCCAGTGTTTCTTCTGTGTGGGATTTAGATGTAAGAAAGTAATTCTCAAGTAAGAGTACATCAAACAACAAAGAATCAAATAAATCCACTTTACCAGTGTGGTGTGGCTCAAAATGAAACAAAGTATCCTGTAGTAATTTGAAATATATTAAACACTTATCACCAATTGCAAGTAAATATCTGACATAAGAACGATTATTTCTCTCACAAGAAGGGATAAGTACAGCACAGGGCTAGTACTTACGTCATTTACGTGTGTGTGTTTCACCACTAGCCTATGCTTTTAACAAGATAAAGACTTTACAAGATCAAGTTTTCACTCTGCAATGGAGATTAATTTTGGAAATGGTTTCCCCATGATACCCTTTTTCTCAGGAGTGCTCATTCAGAAATTAATGCATGAGAATATCTGAAATATGGAAGGTATACTGAGGTGCTGGAAAGGCTGTGAGTCATAACCAGAAAACACAGTTGCTACGATCTGTTCTCAAAAAAAAAACAAAAAAAAAAAAAGAAAATTTAATCTATACATGTATTGACATCTCTACTTAAAAATTACGCAATCACCATTTGCCAATTCCCTGACCATCCTGTGAATGATGTCCTCTTTGCAAGTGAGGGCTGTCTCCCTGGTGGCAGCCTCTCACAGGTGGGATTGCTGGTTGGCATGTGCCTCACTTCCCTTTGTCGTTCGTTGGGATCTCCATATCCACAAGGTGCATTTCACTTAATCCCCCCTCCCCTCCTTTCCCTTCCCCCTTCCCTTTCTGCCCCCGCCCCCCTCCTATGATCCTTGGATGGTACCTAGACCACAGATTAGGAGCAACCTGTTTCAGGGTCCTAAGGTCTCTGCTGCACCTATGGTTTTCTAGGATCTTCTACGTGCCATCCTTGGAGTTACAGGGTGCCTTCATCCTTTACACTGATGGTTCAAAGACAGTTGACAAGGTGGGATACACTTCCACATCTTGTACTGCCATTGAACACTATTTATTGCCAGGATCATGTGGTGTGTTCACAGCAGAGCTTTTAGCCATTCACAGGGCCCTCCTTTCCATTTCTCAGGCTTCCCTCCACAGTGTTTTAATTTGTTCAGACACAATGAGCAGCCTGCAGCCTATCAACTGTTGCTACTTTTGTCACCCTTTGATCTCTGCTATCCATGACCTTCTCACTGCCCTTGGCCATGCCACATGCTCAGATTGCTTTTCTAGCCAGACACTCAGCCAGTTAATTCCCTGGGATGCCCACATGACTTGGGACCCAGAGAAATATGATACTTAACCCCATTCTTTTTCATGATTCCAGCTGCAGATATTTGGATCTAGGTCAAACCTCTTTGCCTGAAAGTGGAATGACATCCGGTGTGCTACTGCTCCTGGTAATAAACTCCGCGAGGGCAAGGAATCTGCTGCAGTTTGGCTCTTTTCCTTGCACTCCTCTAGAAAGGAATCAACTGTTTTATGCCCTCTATGCAATGGTCATACTAGGATTACCCATTGTTTCCTCCTAAGTAATGAATCACCCCCACAGTGTTGTTGGGGAGTCAGACTGATTGTATCCCACATGTTGGTGGAATGTCCCATTCTTTTTGTTCCTTCGTGCCAAGTATCATCTTCCAGATACCTTAAATTTATTATTAGCAGATGATTCATAGGTAGTTGAATTGGTCTTCAGTTTCTTCCATGGAAGTGATTTTTATTTCCAGATATAAGGTTTTGTTTCACCCCTGGAGCAGGGACAGACTGTTCGAGTTGAGACCTCTCCCACTCCCCTATGGAATGACTGCCCTCTTTTCTAGTTTTTAGATTTGGTCTCACCTTTTATGCCTTGTACTGCAAGCATTTAATCTTAATTATTTTATAATTTGATTCCCCTGTCTGGATCTGTCCACTTTTAGTGGACCCTGTTTCTTCTGTGAGTAACTTCAGAATTTTGGGACAGAGGACCTCACCATTTGGTCCCATAAACCCTCTCAATCAATCAGTCCCCTACCAGGAAACGCTCTGGGCTAGATCAATGCAATACTAACTAATACCACAGGTTATCTCACCAACACACGATCACTGCTCATAGATCTTTTGTACCACCACTATGTTGTTATCTGCTTGCCTACCCTTCCTGAAGCTTGAGGTACATGTCTATAGTGACAAGATAAATACCTGGGCTTCCCTTGAACACATATGGTAAAAAAATATTTATACAACCAAATAGTCAGTAACATGCCTGAATATGTAGTTGCTTTTAACTCCTTTTTCATCTTAGTGTTCCATGGTTATGATACGTGCACATATGAACTTAGTTCTTGCACCCTAAAACACAACAAAACAGACAAATCTGATATCAGGACTTCCAGCATGACTTAAAAAAATGTGCCTTGTTCATGTGGCCCAGTTAGGTTAACCAAAGTGCTTAAAAACTGTTTGTGGGACATCCAGTATAAAAGATAAAGAGCAGTGGGACTAATATCGATACTCGAGGAAAGCAATTATGGAGAAATTTCTGGCTACTGATTTTCTCTTCCATGATGACCTGGAATCCTAAATTTAATCACGTTTTGAAGCTATGTAATGTTTTGGCTTAGATTACATCCATCAGTCTATAGAGAAGGCCTTGTCTCCAGACAGTACCATAGGCTGCTAATAGATTGATGCAAGCCAAAGATGTTTTCATCTTCTGAAAGCCCATTTCAATGTGTGCTGTGAGGGCCAGGACTTAAACCACACAGATTCGTTTTGGGTAAATGCCAGCTTGTTCTACAGTGTTGTTTGACCAGTCTTGCAAAACAGTACAAGTTCTAGAAGTTTATGGATGACACTAAGCAGTGCAGTGGGACAAAAGCATTGCTTGGCTTTGGGAGAGCAGTCACCTTGGTATGTTTAAGTTCTTGGGGACTGTTTCTCATCTGCAGTAATGAGGTGACCAATTTTGCTAACCATGTTCAAATATATTTACCAGACTTGATGAGAAATTTTGGGAGTGTGTGAACTGAGCCAAGAGATTAAATAGGTTTGTGTCCATTATTGATACTGCAGTCTTTTAAAGGGTTAACTCACAAATATTTAGTGTGCTAGATGACTGCTGCTTTTCTATCTCTTAGCTCCTGTTTAGTCTCTCACTGATGTGCTTTTTCAGATGTTTTGACCATGTGTGAAGTGGAGAAAATGTTCTCAGTTGATGAGGCTGGCTACAGCTCTGCCTAATTTTACAGCAGGGACCATGCTTTCTGGTGATACTTAAATATGGATGGAAACTACTCAGATGATAGGATTTTACTTTGTGCAGTATCCAGGTGCTGTGTCAGTTAATCAGTGAACTGTAACCACCACTTTGAAAACCATTGTGGCGTTCCTCACATTTCTCATCCCAGCCTTGAATATATCCTTTCTGATATCCTCAGAACAAATACTTGTTAGTTGTTCTGGTAACTACATGTACAAAAATGTGGCAGATATGAGCAGGATGAGGAATCCAGTCCAGATATTTATCAAGGAAAGCATTCCAGTCAGCTTTTTTTTTAGGTACATTCTAGATTGAGGAATTAAGGTCATATTAAATAGATGCATGTTAGTCACAGGTTTGTTTTGAATGTTGATACTCTGGTTACTAAGAGATTATCAATTGTCATTTTTATATGTGAGTTTAAATACTGTTGGTCTATCACTAGGAGATAGAAGATCTGAGGACGCTAGAAAATGAAGTGCCATATGGAGAAATCAGGACATTTCCTATATATTTTTGTATTTGAGGTCAGTAGAGTAGTGACAGCAGCAGAGGCAGCCAAAAACATGTGCGCCATGTATGGAGATAATGCCATTGGAGAGAGCAGGGCAAGCAAATGGTTTTCTCATTTTGAGGAGGATCATTCTGACATCTGTGACTTTTCAAATACAGATAGACTTTTGGGGGTTGAAGAGTGTTTACACACATTCCCCCCCCCCCCCCCCCCCCCCCCCCCCCAATGATACACTTCAGTCTACACGAAACTGGCAACTGTAATGAACTGTGATCATTCCACAATCATGTAACATATGCATGCATGAGAAAGGTTCAAAAATGGAGTGTATGGGAACTGTATGATCTAAACCAAAATAGCAAAGACCAGGAGTGGGCATGTGTAGGAAACACTGACCATTACCGTTCTGTCTTATTAATGGTGTTTTTATACCAACCTAAGGAAAAAAAAGGAATGCAAACAAAGCAGCTCCCAGCCCAAAGACGTGCACACATCCACAAAAGATTTTGTGCATCTGGTAGAACAAGGACAGTGTAATGTAAAATGAATTGCAGATGCAATTCGATGACAATGACCAGGAAGACTGCATGAAGTGATGACAACCCAACTCCTGTACAGTGTTTTTTGGCAGCCTAGCAGAATACAGGCAATAACAAGTCATTTAGCCCTCACTTCTTTTACCTGATACTGCACGCTCAGGTTTCTCCCTCAGGGGCTCACCACTCTTTGGTGTGTATGTGCTTGGCTACCATAGGTCCCCAGCCTTTGCAACATCTTTACCCTTCTGTGTTGGATATCCTTCCTATTGCTATTCCTTTTCGCTTCCCTTGGAGAACACGTCTGGCATGTTTCTAGGAATGTGTTCTGCAGTTTCGGTAGCTGATATACCTCACCACTGTTTTTAGTTCCTTTTTTTCTTCCTTCACTCACCTTCTCCTGTCCTTCCTCTGCTTTGGTGTTTGAGACTCATTTTCTTCTTCTTCCTCCCTGTATGTGTGTGATCCTGAAGGCATCTGTCATATAATGGATGACTGGGTAGTGTGTAATTCCCAGCCCTGTGTTGACAGGTTTCACGTGTATCCCCTGGTACAGACCAGGCCCAGGGAGGGGTTATTGCCTGAGTTGCTACCTTCCCAAATTGCCAATTGGTCCCTCTGTCAGGTGATGGGGAGGTGTGACCTGAGGTCTGAACAATCACCTAAAGCAGGTGAGCCCCAGACTGAGGGAGGGAGCCACCAGTTAGATGAAGCACGCCTTTGGATATGCTGGCAGTCATCTTCACAATTTGCATCTACTAAATGTAAATGGAATGAAGCTCCTGATTCATAGACCCTTCCAGATATACCACGGTTCTTCATGGTTTCATGTACTGAAGATGGCCAATCCTTTGCATCACTAAATCAGTTTCTTATTCAGAAAGGTATTGATGCAGTTGCCGGACCTGCAAAATCCTGCTATCATTTATGCAAAGCCACTCTGGTTTTGGAAACTATGTGTGGTCCTGCAAGTCTTAAGCACAACTACTTGCTGCTTCGCTTCTCCACAGGTATCCTTTTCATGTTGAGGCCCATAGAACTCTGGATTTCTGCCTCAGGCAGACTAGTGTAAATGACACCATGGGAAGAATTCAAACATCCCACACTGGAATGTCTTGTCAGCACCGAGCCAAATGTGTAACCTGTGGTAGGGACGCGTACGAGGGCAATTGCCCTTCACCTGCTACTCCTCCTCCTCCTCCTCCTCCTGGATGTATCAACTTCAATGGTGACCATGCTGCCTCCTCTCAAAATTGTCTCATGCATCTCGATGAATGGGCTGTCCAGGAGGTCCAGGTAAAGGAAGAAGTTCCTTACCTGGTTATTGCAAGTTATTGGCTAGTCTCAAACCACGTGTTCTACCATCTGCTAATTACAGTACTGTTCTTCCTATGTCTCGCTCCATGAAGGACATGGCCACAAAGACCTGTGACATCAAACTCAGCACTGAGGTTATAAAATCACCCAGCATCCTGACAGCATTGCCGTCTCCTCATACAACTGTGCAACAAGCCACCAAACATTGACCTACCGGGGTGAAGGCATGTACTACACAACCGGCAGTCGAGGAAGGACTGAAGGAATACACACAAAGACCTACTACACCCCTCCAGCCAACAAACATCAGTCTTCCTGTGCCAACCGGGAAGTCTACAAGAAGTCAAAGGCAGACAGTCTTCTCCTTCACCAAGTCTGATATCCTCTTAGACGGTGTTGCCAGGTGATACCCTGCCCCGGCTGCCTGTGTTTCTCCGGTGTGCACCACCAACTGTTTTTCTGCACTGGATTCCACAGGCTCACAGAAGGAGCCTTCTGACACTTCTCCAGACCTTGTGGAGCATGATCCTCATGCATCTGTGCCTTCTAGCGGCAAGTCTTCGAAGGCTGACACTCGGCAGCCACCAAAGTGACACCCTTTCATTTTTTTTCCCTCATGATAGCTTTCCTTCAAAGGAATGTTTGTGGTCTTCTATCCAACAAAGAGGATTTATGGCTGCTCTTAGAATCACAACTTCCACTTGTTCTCTGCCTCCAGAAAAAAAAGTAATAGCGTCTCCATGACCCATTTGAGCACCTGCATTTCCTTTCCCCATAGTATGGCATTCCACCACATGGGGGAGTCATGCTGCTCATGCAATATGACGTTCAGTGTCAACCCATCTCCCTGACTACCTGCCTTCAAGCTGTTGTGGTTCACCTTTTCTTTCCTCACTTGATCTTTTCCCTTCATACCATTTACATCCCTGTGTCATTTGATGTCACCAGGACAGACTTCCTACTGCTTATTGGGTAGCTAATTCACCTCTTTCTGCTCCTTGGTGACTTCAGTGTGCACAATGCCCTTTGGGGTTCACCCAGAACCTGTCAGACAGGAGCCCCGTTAGCCGACCTTCTCAGTCAGCGTAACCTCTTCTGCTGTAATGCAGGAGTCTTTTCAGACTCCACACACACATATTTCCAGCCATGCCTGGCTGGTACGGTGGCTCGAGTCTCACAATTTATTAATCACTGCAGAGTGTGGATTTCAGTGCGCATTTCTGTAGTTGACCATCTCGCAATATCTACCTATGTCATGAATTGTTTTCTGCCTAAATCTGACTGTGGCAGTGTTTTTCGATTTGGAGGAAGTGTAAGATACCTTTCTGGAGGACAGGTATCCTCCATACCCTCTATGCGTGGAGCTTCCATGGCTGCCTACTCTGTTTGCTTCAGGAACTCTTAAGAACAGGATGTTGGTTTCACCTTGTTGGATGCATTTATCGAGGTAAATAGTGTGCCTCGGGGTCCCATCTTGAGCATCAGCATCTTTGCTATTGCCAATAACCCTATAATGGCCCGTCTCCCACCAGACTTGTCTGGCTTCTTTTCATTGGCGAGTTTGCCATCTATTGGAGTTCTCCATGAACTACGGTCATTGTGCAGTGTCTCCAGTGATGTCTCAATTGTCTTCACTCATGGAGCATCAACAGTCACTGTAGTTTTTCCACTGGCAAAACCATTTGTATGAATTTCTGGCGGTACAATTTGTTTCTTCCACCATCTTTACATCTTCAGCATGTTGCTCTTATTTTCATTGAAGCTACAAAATTCCTGGGGCTCATGCTCCATAGGAAACTTTCTGCATCCTCCCACGTGTCTTACCTGGTCCCTGAATGTCTTGTGTGTCCTCAGTGGTACTACCTGGAAAACGGATTGCAATGTACTCCTCCGATCGTACTGGTCCATTGTCTGTTAGAAACTGGAATATGGCTGTTTCGTTTATGTATCTGCACGTCCATCCCTCTCATGCCGTCTCAGTACTATTAACCGACATAGCATCCATTTGGCCTCTGGTGCCTTCTACATTAGCCCAGCTGAGAGTCTCTGCACACAGAAGCTGCCAAACTACCACTGTCCTATGACCGTGACTTTCTCCTCAGCAGATATACATGCTGTTTGTCTGCCATACATGGCTGTCCATCACATGCCTCTTCGTCAATATGAGTTGCATCCCTCTTCTCTGTTACCTACTGGAGTTCACTTTCAGCTCTTGCTCCAGCAGCTTAACTTCATGCTACCTGCAACTTTTCCACAGAATATAAACCCTTCACCAGCTTGGCTTCGTGGAGTGGAGTCTGCAGCTCATAGTGTAGTGGTTAGTGTTGCTGCCTCTGAATCATGGTGTTGGAGATTTTCTCTTCTCAGGAACTGGGTGTTTGTGTTGTCCTCATCATTCCATCATCATTCATGTTAGTGGTTAGATTGGACTGTGTACAGATTCGGGAATGTGTACAGGTGCTGATGACAACACAGTTGAGTGCCCCACAAACCAAACAACATCAACGTTATCATCATCTTCATCAACTTCATGTGGTGGCCCGTGTTCACCTTTGCCTTTATTCGCTTCCTAAGGATACTACTCCAGCCTTGTTCTATCGCCTTCAATTTCACAAGCTTCGCACGGAACTTCATGATTGTCAGTACAAGTGTCATCAGTGTACACAAAGATACTGTGTCAGGTGTGCCTTCATCATTGGTCCTGATGTTTTTCGATATCATCTTCCGGTACAGTGCTCAGTATTTACAGCAAAGCTGTTTGCCCTGTATCGGGCCACACAGCACATCTGGCAACACAGGCTTTTCAATTGCGTCATCTGCTCAGACTCTGTGCCCTTTAAAGCCTCTGTGTTCTGTACAATGTCCATCCATTAGTGTAACCGGTCCAGGAAAGCTGTCACATGCTCATTCTTGATGGATGATGTTTATGTGAGTTCCTAGTCACCTCAGTGTGACAGGAAACTAGGCCACTGACAATGCTGTCAATGCTGCAGTCCTCGTACCTCAACCCACTGGTTCTTACATTCCTTCCAATGATCTGTGTTGCTGTCTGTCAGCAGATGGTGTCACCACTGGTTCTCCCTTCATGGGAACAAGCTGCAGGTTATTAAGCACCTCTCAGTGGGTTAGACGACCTCCTCTCGGCCCTCTCGCTGCAAGATCATTTTAGCTAGGTTGCATATCATGTACTGTCTTTTTAGCCATCATCATTTGTTAAGTCGTGTTAGCTATCAGCCATTTTAGTGACTGGTGTCGACCTCACTTTACTTTCTATCCATCGTAGCAATATGGCAAAGGCTATTTAATGTTTAGTTCATGAGCTTCATTTCTCTATGGAGTATTTTACAGAACTTTCAAAAATGGCTCTGAGCACTATGCAGCTTAATATCTGAGATCAGCAGCCCCCTAGAACTTAGAACTACTTAAACCTAACTAACCTATGGACATCGCACACATCTGTGCCCAAGGCAGGGTTCGTACCTGCGACCATAGCGGTCAAGCAGTTCAAGACTGAAGCACCTAGAACCGCTCGGCCACTCCGGCCGGCACAGAACTTTCTCCATGACCCCTTTTTTTTCTTTTAACTATCTTCTATTTTGTCGATTGGGATTAATGTGTAATCGTTTTTAACTCCTCTCTTTGTTGTCATGTTCTACAGTTCTGACATGAGCACATGTGCCCTGGTTGTTTTTGAGTGACAAAGCAAAACAAAATCCTCAGATTTTCACCTTTTGCGCCATATCAAACCACTTTCTTGGAATTTCCTTTCCTGCTGAAAATGTGCTCCGAACATGGCTCAGAGACTTATTCACCACAAAACCACCTGTTATTTCTACAGCGTCCGAATCAAAAAGTTACCCCATGGTTGGCAGACTGTTTCAAATACTGAAGGATAATATATTATTGACTAAACTGGTATGTATGTCTCTTAGGCAGCAATCCAATAAATGGAATACTTGTGCTGATTGGTTCTAAAGCAGGCAGTGTTGACTAGCAGGGAAATTTGACAATATTTTTAGTCGTAGTGACCAAATGTTGGCTTCCATCAGCAGTGACAAAACGTGAGTCTGGCTGGTTCTCATGTTTCCAAGCCACTGAACTGGTGGAACTGGCATCTTTAGCACTGAAAGTAAAATAGATGTTCTTTCCAACTGCCTAGTTTACTAAGGCTTCCTTGTATTGTTCAGATATTCTTTGCTGAGTGAAAAAATGGCAGCAACAAAGAAAAGTTGTTAGACATAAACAAAAGCTGTTAGTCATGCTTCAACATTTGAAAGATGTCTGTTCAGATTTTGCTCTACTCACATAAGAGATGCACTAGTAATGCCAGTATGAGGATGCAAATCAGGATTGCTTCAAACAGACACTGTTGTGTTCGTGAGTGTTAGTTTCTTTTGAAATTGGATGTGGTGTTAGTAAAGAATATTTGTTGGGCCTGCAATCAACCTTTGTCCTAGACACACTGGCCCAACACCTGGAGTTTTTGTCTGGAATGAGACTTCGTATGACAACAGGAGCACTCTCATGGTTGCCCCACGCTCTCTGACGTGAGATTGGTATGTCAGTCCGGTGAGTCTACATGTTGTGCTGCCATTCATGAATAGCATTCTAGGGGCTGTTTTCGAACAGGACAACACTCACGCACATACCACTGCTGTAACCCAACATGCTATACATTATGTCCATGTGTTGGCTTGACCTGGATCATCACCAGCTCTGTCTCCTACCAAGCAAATCTAGGATGTCATTGGACGACAGCTAAAGGGTCATCCACAACCAGCATTAACATTCTCTTTATTGACCAACCAAGAGCAACAGGCATGGAACTCCATTCCACAGACTGGCATCTGCCACCTGTAAAACACAGTGCATACAAATTTGCATGCCTGCATTCAACATTCTGGTGGTTACACCAGTTATTAACGTAACAGCGTTTCACATTTGCAGTGGCTTATCTTGTGCTTACATTAACCTGTGTTGTTGCAATGTTAATCAATTAAATAAGTCACCTAGACAAGTATATTCTAAAAATTTCATTCGTCTAAATTAATTTTCTTTTTGGAGTTGTTTCTTTTTCCATCAGTGTATATGGCCATCACATCTAGTGGAGGATGTCAGTATGTTTCAAATACATATGTTGGCCAGGAGCAACATTGTGGTTTGTAGATACTACGTGTGGTCAGTTCCCCAATTTTGATTCTGAGTTAATGAATACTGTTGTCTGTGGAACTGAATAACAAGTAGACATTCACAGTTTTAGTCTGGACATGTGTGACTACTTCATAGGCATGGTGATATGTTGCACGAATGGTATCATATCCCAGTATTTAGGACAACAATGTAGGTGATGAGCTTAAACAGTATCTCTTGTAATCTTTGGCATTTGGTTCTGGTATTGCCCTCAATGATCAGCTGGCATATTTTAATATTTGTTCCCACTTTTCTAGATGTTTGGCCCTGAAAAAGAGCTTCTGATGTGGTGCTGAGTCATTTCTCTTCTGATTTCAGTGTCCTTATTCTTAATTAATCTACAATCACTGATTACATAAGGACTCAGTGTGCACAGAGTCTTATATAGTCAGGAGATCTGAAAACATTCTCTGGTAGTCAGTTCCATTGCTTCCTTACCACCAGCACCCAGGTGTCATCGGTAGGACACTTAGATGTACCTTCACTTCTGTAGGCGTAATCCTCTATTCCTGAAATACGTACATAAAGATACAGCTCAACAGTTCCACAATTGATTGTACCTTAGGTAAGCTGTTTACTCCAGTTTTGCTCACCAGACTGGAATGAGTCATTCAAGAGAAATTGGTGTACATTTGATTTGAATAGAGATTTAATACATACTTAGTGTCTCTCTACAGCAGGGACAGGTAATGTAACTGATACTCCATTTTTGTCACACATGGAACTAGAGAGTTGTGTCCCAAGGGTATGGAGACCATGATAACAAAACAAATTGGAGAAAAAGTGTTTTGAGAACCACTGGTAAGTATTCTCATCTTGCTCAATAATTTGCAAGAGGACTTTCTTAGACTTAACCTACATATAACTCTTATCATTCTACTAAGCAATGAAAATATTTTGAGCAAGAGATCTCCCCAGAAGATAATTCCATGTGACATGGAGCACCCAAAAGCAAAAACATGCAGTCTTTGTGACTGTTTAGTATCTAATACAAGAGAGCATTCTGGATCCGAAAGCTGCTGAGCTAAATATGATTTCAGACTGGAACATACCCTGTGTAGTTTTCAGTCTAAGTGAATGCCCAGGAATTTAGTGCCGTCATCTCCTACACATGCTCATTATTGAGTGTCACTGAGAATTCCTCACACTCTGTGACATGATCTAAATTGGGTAAAATTTATCTTTCTTAGGTACACAGAAAGGGAGGTAACAGCAAACCAGTTAGACTTTGACAAATGTTCTGTTACAATGCAGGTGTCACCCATTAACAGTCAGCAACAACATTTTATCCAAACATGGAAAATTTTCACTCTGATTTATGCTTAATTGCCAGCAGTTGTGAATGATGTAGACAATAAAGGACACAGAACAGAAAGTGCATCGATAATACTACATGACATGTGTTTCATGACACTCGGTGCCAGTTGCATGGTACATGACAAAAGCTTCCAGAAGCAACAAAAATTTAATTGTAGACTCAGTTTCAGAAAGATATTAATTTTGGAAATCAAATTCGACATAATCTGCTCATCAAGAAGCAGTATCCTTGATTCTATTTAGAATATTTTATTTATCAAGCCTTTGATCTAATTGTGTGTATGGGGTGGCGGGGGGGGGGGGGGGGGGGGGGGGGAGGTGTTCAGGACTCATGACATGCAGACCTATGCAGTATTTCAGTATTTCACAATGAGGGTATTTAGAAATTCCCAAGAAAACATTAAACATTATTTCACAAACTCTTTCTAATTTTTTCTTGCTTGCATGCTTAATGTCAAACCATTTCACACACTGAAACAGCTTATGCTTCAAATTGCTTTGCAAATAAGTTCAAAACATGGGAGTTTGACTCCATAAATGATCAGGGGTTTACTGTTTGATTTGTAATTGCTATTAATACTTCTGGTGACTGAGGTTTCCATGTTTTATATTTTGCCTTCTGTAATAATGTTTTAGCATCTCCTTGAGATCTAATACTTTGTTTCACTTCAACTGATATAGTTCTCATTGGAGACAAAGGGCTATACAGTAACTGTTCATGTTTTTATTCTGCTTAGGTCTATGACACTTATTCATTACAGATGTACTGATTGTCATAAATATTTTTATAATTAGTTTTGTTGTGCTAATGTGTTGGCACTAAATGTGTAATTCTTTGTAACTATTTATGTCGTGCAGTTTACTAGCTGCTTTAGCGCTTATGTACCCTACGTCTCACTTTTAACAAGCAGAGAACTGTGCTGTTTGTTGTGCCAACAGGTCAGCAGTCACTACTCATTACTTGCTGCAGTAGCTTCATGCACAGGATGGCATAAATAGGAAACTTATTTACACCAATTTAAACTTTAAATAGGCTGAGTACTATATGGCTTTCTTTTGTGTTAATAAGTTGGCACTAAATGTTTATATTCTTGTAACCAATTAGGCCATACAATACGTGTAGCTATTATAGTGCTTGTATATGCAATTCGTAATTCAGAACTCACTGTTTCATTGTACTTACCTCTTGACACCATGTGTGCAATTCCTT
Source organism: Schistocerca serialis cubense (assembly GCF_023864345.2). NCBI lineage: Eukaryota > Metazoa > Arthropoda > Insecta > Orthoptera > Acrididae > Schistocerca > Schistocerca serialis. The sequence continues at coordinate 3,221,745 of NW_026048487.1, forward strand.
GTCAATATTTATGCTAAAGAGTACATATAGCGGTCTTAGCACTTACATATGCTACTTTCCACTTGGAATAGGCAGGAAAATGTACTATTCAGGTTATATGTTTTGTATTTCATGCATAGATCCAAGCTTATTTTTATAGTGACCATTGCTAGTATGTAAAAATTCTATGCAATATATTTGTACATACCACCAATTAAAACTGTCACTATGTAGCATCATACTTGCATCTGCAACGCCTTCTGGACAAACACTTATAAATTCCTGAATATTCATAAAATGCTGTGTGTGTTTCTATGTATTTTTTTAGTTTACACTTATGTTGTATAAACATTTATTACTGTTGATGCATTGCATTTCCGTTGGTTTAATGCTCTTTGTAAGTCATACATAATTCCATAAGATGGAGCTGCAGGATGCCACACCCTGTCTTGCAATGTCATCTGTTATTAAACATTTGTGTTCTCATCTAATGGTCAGCAGTGTTATTAGTCTGTGTATGTTTGTTACTTTTACAACTTGTAACTATTACGTCCAGTGATACTTGTAACTGCTATGTCTGCTGGCTGCATACAGTTCCATGGTACATGTCATCTTAAGAATTGCAATGCCATTATTGCATGCTGATGATGGATTTGTAAACAATTTTTATTTCACGAGTAGTTGATTTGATTTATTTCTACAGATGTCTGATGATAGCAAAACACCAAAACATCTAACTGCATTCACTCAATGACTTTAACTCGCTGAAAAATTCAGCAATTCGCAGACTATATATAATTTTAGACATCAGAACTGAAAGACAAGCAATACGGTAATAAAGAGTGTGTGCTTTAGTATGGATATGAAACTTAACAAGGGCCAACACAACGAGTGTATTATAATTGTGCTTTCATGCCTCTATGCTCTTTAATGATCCATGGATTTTATTATATACTGTAGAAAATTTGTGTTCTTAAGCAACCAAATGTGATCTTGTAACTCCTTCTGTAATATTAGGTAACTGTCTTTAGATAAATACAAAGGTAGAGTGAGCGTAGTTTTCTATTAATAACTGTAATTATGCTCTCAGTGTAATTTGAAGTTCATATGGAGATAAACAAGCATGTGTTATTAGTCTTGTGCTTTTGAACTGTACGTATTTTTCACTCTGTATGAGTACTTAAATCACAAATTTATTGGGTTATACATTTTGTTCTAAATTTGTTTTGTGCACACTATTGTGGTTGAGTTGTGAATAGTTGTGTTTCCTGTCAATCATTATGCATGTGGAATACTGACATGCAGTCTCAGTATTATATTTAGTACTGGTGGCCTACTGATATTAACATTCCTCTCCCCCTTTTGTCTAAAGTAGAATAGTAATTTGACAGTTCTAAGACCACATTCAGAAGCTCTCACGTTACATTCATGTCTTGTCTTCAAATACACTGTCATCATCCATATGCTTAAGAATCTTTAGTTATGTAATAAAAGTATTTCTGGACTCATTTATTGCAAGTCTCTTCATAATATTAGGTACTTAATAAATATTGGATGTATAATTTATTACTGTATTCCTTAACATGATTTCCTTGTATTGCACTGTAGTGGGTTCAATTTAATGATTGATATTTGGTGTGCTTCTTAATTACCTTTGGGTGTAGTTTATGTTCATAAAGAATGTGCACTCTATACATACAGTTCAGTCACTGTGGGGGTAGTAGTAATTTTCTTAATTCCAAAACTCCCTTCACTGAATGTAACAAATTTACTTTCATACATTAATACGATCTTACAACATATTGGCAGAAATTGTTTGATGTTGCTATGCTTTGTTTGTCCTGACAGTGTATAACTAGAATGCTGCAAACTTATGTTCACTGTTTTATAAATTTTTATTGTGATAGTTATTTTTGTTACCTGGAGAAATGTAGTATATCTGATGATGTGATAAATATTTTTCGATAAGTATGTGAAGGCAACTATGTAATCTCATTGGATATTGAATTTTGCTCTGTTGTTACATTGGCTTTTCTATTATGGCCTTTGTATAGTACTGTGAGTGTGGTCTGTGAAGGAAACTAATAATAATAATAATAATAATAATAATAATAATAATAAATAAATAAGGATTAGAAGACAGTATTGTCACAGATTTTTGCAAGCCAATAACATCACACAGATTCCCAGTGTATCTCAGTAATGTCTGTGTGTGAACATAAAATATTACTGCTGAGAGATGATGATAAAAGTAATTTTGTCTATTCTTTGATCCCTCACAAACACCACAGAAGAATACCTCTCATCATAGACTCCACTTATTTATTTATTTATTTATTCATCCAGAAATCTTGTTGTGTTATTACACATAGATGTAGGATAAGTTACAGTTAACATGCTATGATATGTAGATATACTTAAGATATAGATTTATATAAATTATATGCTGTAAATAGCGAATTATAACTTTTTTGGTATGTTACTCTGTAATTATTATCTGATGACTGTATGTAACACTGTAATATTTTAACACATGCAGTAAAATACATCAAAAAAATTGTTTTAGATTACTATTCATAAATTCTTCCACTGAATACAAGCAGTGCTTCTGTAGGATTGACTTTATTTTGGATCTGAATCCTTTCTGGCAAGACTTGACATTTTCAAATACTGAGATCCTTAAAGAGATGTTCAGTCGTGGAAGACAGGGGTACTTGTTTCATTGTCTTAATTATTCGCTTCTGCATAACTAATAAATTCTTAAGGGAGAAGCCCCAAAACGGAATGCAGTATGTAATTATTGAGTTACTAATGCAAAGTAGGCACATTTTAGTGTTTTGATCCACACTCCAAAGAATTTTGTGGCTCTTTCTCACTGTATGGGCACTTTCTCAATTCTGATATCATCTATCACAGACGATACCTTTTGTGTCATGTGGAAATTTTATCTTTATTTAGGAGAAGTTTGTTTTTGTTTAACCAGTTTACCAGACTACAATTTGTATCAGCAATTGTGGAGTTGAGCTGATGAGGACAGTGATTTGAAACAGTATATTGGTGTCATCAGCAAACATTACTGGCAGGCCTTCCTGAATTCTTTGGGGCATTCATTGATGAATATTAGAAATAAAAGGGGATCAAGTGTAGAGCCTTGGGGAATATCTTGTCTTACAACTTGCTCCTCTAATCACACCAAAATTGGTGAAAATGCTCAGTCACTACTTTCTATATTCTGTCTGAGAGACATGACCTAAACCAGTCATTGCAATTTCCCCTAATCCCATAACGTAGTAGTTTATCCAAAAGTAATACATGGTTGACAAGATCAAAAGCTTTAGTGAGATCAAGAAACACACCTGTTGTGTGTTTTCTATCATTGAGTGCCCTATAGATTTCATTTAAAAATGAGTATAATGCTCCATTTATTGATCTCCCTTTCCTAAACCCAAACTGGTGAGGACTTAGTATGCAGTTACTTTACAAGAAATTTATAACACGGTCAGATACTGATTTTTTGTGGACTATTGATGAGCTTGATAAGACTGAGATGGGTCTGTAGTTGTTTACATCACTCCTTTCCCCTTTTTTAAACAGAGGAATAATTTTTGCTGCTTTAAAAATTCTAGGAAATTTACCTGACGATAAACAGCAGTGGTTTACACACATGATGGCAGGCTCGTTTTAAAAGGCAATCAGATATACCATCAAGACCACAGGAATGTTTGTCTGGTCTCTGCCTTATAATATTGCAGATTTCATTTGGTGTGACTGGGTCAAGGATCATTTATTGTGGGAATGCTGCTGAATCTGAGTGATAAGTGAGTGCAGCAGTCTTGATTAAAGAAGAAAACTTGTCACCAATTTTTGTGAAATGGTCATTACATATTTCACATAATTGCTTAGGGTCAGTGGTAACACCTTCCTGATCTTTAATGCAGGTTATTGAGTGTGTCTTGTCTGTTTTGCCAACTGTTTCATTTATCAATCTCCACACGGCTTTTGATTTATTACTTGAGTTGATAATGAATATCCTATTATACATTTTCTTTGCTTCATGAATTACCTTGTTTATAGACAGTGAGGTATACTGTAACTATTTCAAGTAGTATAAAAGAATTCTAGTTTTTCTGTAGACATATTGCAGTCTCTTATTTCTTCAAGAGGTTTCTATTCCTGGTGTTAACCATTTATTATTGGACAGTTGAGATGTGTATTTTTTAGCTGTATGTTTGATTGGGAATGCCACTTCATAGCAGTGTTGCAAGATACTCATAAATTCATTAGCCTTTCTGTCAACATTGCTGGCACAATAGACACCTTTCCAGTCAGCTTTATGGAGCAGAAGTGAGAAATGTGCTATATTATTTTTATTGCCAGTTGATCTTTTGTAAGTCTGTTGGGGAGGTTTTGTATGTCTATTTGCATCTTGCATGGTCATATTCAGTATCAAGCCGTTGTGATCTGCTATACCGTTGGAGATGATGTCTAGTTTGCAGACAGATGACATGCCAGTGTTAACCAAAACAGCATCAAGGAACTGGTATTAGTTGTTCTAGTAGGTTTTTTGTTTTATATAGATTTCCTAGTAGAATCCACTGCTTCCCGGAAAATAGTGAATATATTGCAATGTTATAACATGAAAAACTTAAAGTCTCCACATAAGATAATACTGGGATATTTTAAACTGTAATGTTGTTGTAGCATATCTAGTTTGGAGGTGAATATTTGTGTGTTACCATCAGGTGGTCTGTAGATACATATAACTAAAAGCTTAATAGATTTAACTTCTACTGTGACGTGTTCAAAATGCTTTTCACAGTTCGTATGCTTCGTTTTAAGTAATGGATTAATGGATTACATTCTACATTATCTCAGGCAAGTATTAGACAGCCACCTCCCTTTTTTATTAGTTCTGCAAAAATTGTTAACCATTTGAAAGCCCGGAAGGGAAAAATAGGCAGCGTCATTATCTTTAAGCCAATGCTCAGCTATACAAAGCACATCTATAGTGTCTCTAAAGCTTTCTAAAAATATTTGTTGTTCTAAACTTTTGTTCCTTATGCTTTGCATATTCTGGAAAAAAACACAAAATTTTGTCTTTTTGTTTGAGTACAATGGTTTTTCAAGTGAGTGGGACTCGGGCACAACATTTACTCTGTAATGCTTATTGTTCTTTAGTCTAAAAAAGATTTCCTTTGAGAGTTAACTATTGCAGGAATAGGCAGCTGTGATAATTCAGCACACCTAATATAGATAAAACTAGTGATTGCTTGAGCTCTGATGTTGGTATGATCCAAGCCATTTTTGCACTTGAGTACCAAATTTTCGTGAGACCTGTCGGATGTAACAGTAGCATTGGGGGTGATGTTCAGTTCTCTGTAGCCAAGTGGTATTGTAGGCCTACTTTGTACATTTGTTTTCTTTACAGTTTCTAATCTGTCCAAACCTACCTCTCCTACTTGAAAAAGGAACTACTAATTACAGAATCCATGATTTTCTTAATTGTATTTTCCCTTCATTACCATTAATGTGCTTACACGAACTTCTGTGTCTCTTCATATTGTTAAAGTCTGTCATTGTATGGATTAAACAGTGTATGTAACACTTGATAACTTTTCATGTTCACTCTTTGAAAAGTCTGTATGAGCACGTTTGCAGTATATTAAAATAGTTCTTAAAAATGGAATTTGTTATGTGCTTGAAGTATTCCTCTGGATCTGGAAAAAAATTGTGCCTGTCAGAGAACTCTTCCAGATATTTGCATTTCATAAATTTATCATCACTGACATGTGTATTATCAGTCAATTGAAATCCCTCTCTCTGAAAGGAAACAGTAATATAATCTGAAATATTGCTGAGATTTTGAAATTAGTGTTAATTCTTACAGGCATTCTAATAATGCCTGTTACAAAAATTGTCTGTAGTTACTATGATTGGTAAATGGTAGACATAAAAAATGGTTTACAGTTGAATTGTTATGAATACATGACTTCTTATGACCAGATCAAACTACTAGCATATCTCAACTATAACTGAGATTACGAAAATTCTAACTGAAGATGTTTTTATTTTTAGATAAGGTGTCAACCTACATATAGCTTTGGTTGTGTAACAATAAAAAACTTTCAATGTCTAATAGAAGGTAACTTAAAAGAAGTATCTGCATACTGTGCATGGTAAAAGTTACTTATTTAATAATGCTGCTGATCTATTTGACATCATCATTCCTTTGTAAACAATAATATAGAAGCACAATTAGACTAGAATTATTGTTGTAAAAAATTTGACAGTTCTTAGTACAGCAATGTTAACCATTATTATCAGACTATTTGCATAAATGAAACAAAGTCTGACTTTGCTTCCACTTACTTGTCGATCATCTGTTTTCTTTTCTTGTTTTATTCACCCCAATGGTATTAGGTTACGAGGCCAGAGGGTGTCTTTCATTCTCATTCTTCAATCTCACCTCCCATGGGAGGGGGAGGGTGCTGCCTCAGGTCTGGTGAAGGGGAAGCCAGCGTTCCTAGGGGGCAAACCAATCGGAGAAAGCCTGGTCCTCCAAGCTGGGTGTTATGCGATCAAGTTGGTAAATGATGCATGTAAAAATCTTCATAGTCACAGGCCTGAAAATAATTCTCGGCTGTGAAGGCCAAGCAAGAGATGGTGAGGTCAGAACAAGCCGTACTTGATGTGTAGACAGCAGTGTCAGTATGACCATACACTCACAATACCCCCAGTTTGGGAACAAAATTTGAATCATAGTTGGTGATGTTTCTCTGCATCAGTAAAGGGGGTGGAAAAAGAAGCATTACACATCATAAAGGATCCTTTCCAGAAGGATGTAAACCATGTCAAATGTTAACTGTTGCTGCTGTTGGAGGTGTCATCACCAATAGAAATATTGGAGAATATTAGAATCATGTAATTCCAAGTTGCTGCAATTACTACAGGGACAATCCTCGACAGGTGAACAGTGCTGAAGTGACCTTGAAGACTAGTGAATAATTGAAAGTGAGACAAGAGCAGACTGCTGTTTCAAAATTCCAGTGATAATGAGCACCAGGCTGTAGACTCCTCACAAGCAAAGTAATTTTGTGGTTGCCAGGTGCAAAGAGAAGACAAAGTGAAAACGAGGATAGAATGCTGTGGTGGAACATTTCTGAAAGTATCAGATACTGGTGTACTTCCTCCAAAAGCAGTATACCAGCAGTACACAGCCTCCCACATGGTACCATGTTCTAAGTTGTCTCTGTCTCACACCTCATGGATGTCTGCACTGATTCTCATCATTTGTATTTTGGTGACTACAACTGGAGGAGTTGTGATCTCTTGTCACTGTAGAAGATCATTCTGCTGATCTGGCAGCAGTAATATGAGAAGAGGTCCAGCCAGAACTTCACCTGCAATCTTTCACTTGGCAAAGAAGATCATGGTGGCAGCTGAATGAAGCCTTTAGTGGCATTGGGCTATTACTTCTGCCTGACTTGAAAGCACCTAGCTTACAAGATATGTAGAGAAAGATGCAAGCTGTAGGCCGGCACCTCAAATGTGGAAATCACTTCCCGACAATTTACAGGCCTTTCAGCAAGACACGATCAAGTTGGCCCTTCAAGGAAAGTGACAGTTTAAGGACCAGAGGTTCTGAAGTTGACAACATTCCCCACTTCAACTCCCCTCTCTTACATACTTCATACAGTTGTCTACTGCTTCTATACTCAAATAACAGTTAATTTCACTTTTATACACATATTCAATATGATATTTTACTTGCTTATTAAAGTAACAGTCAGGTCTCCTCGTAATATATTTTTTCCTGTATTTTGTTAGTAATGGAAATGAAAGTTAAAGTTAATCCATTACTTCATCACATGACTGTAACATGGTTAAATATGCAACATTTGAGTCACATAGTACTGTCATTAACACATCAAATAATTTCAGATTGTAAGTGCAAATGTTTCTCACCAATATAGAAGTGAAAGTTGTGTCATCAGATGCAGGTAAGTTAAAATACCAGAAAGAGGAGAGAGATGTCTACTCTAATTACCCCACTTGAGGGTATATTTTGCCAAGAAATCTGTGTCTTTGGGCATTTCATTTGCTTCAGTTTTTCAGCCTAGTATATCCAAACAGTCCTTGAAAATTGAGTTGTTTCTCCAAAACACATTAAGTAAGACTTCAGGAATAAAATTCTGTCATACACAAATTTTATTTTCTGCTCTCTGCCCTGTGTGTTTATATTACTGGATGTTGATATACACTGATGTTATGTAATGTCTAAAAAAATGATTGTATTCAAAATATTCATGTGATAAAAATGCATGCATAATATTAATTTGCTATGAACCTTTTTATTGTTGTGAACAGTCATGTTACTGAATTGGTGGTTCCACTTATCTCTAATTTATTTGAGGAAAAGCTGTGCCTGAACATTCTCATGTTTTAAATGTACCAGTAAACCCCCTGATGCTTATAGACTCAAGCTCTCATATATAAAACAGCTTCAGTCCTCTGATTACTCATAAATTAGTTACTGTTTTAAGTATTGCATTTCAAACTTAATTTCAATATTTCACAAACTTTCCAAACGAACTTCATGTACATAAGTGAGAGAGTCACTAGCTGTTCTTAGTCTCAAATACTGGATGAATATATGAGTAGTAAAGAAATTCATCGTTTCCATTATCAGTAGGTAATAAATGTACATTTCTCATGTATCATCCTTAGTAGCTCATGGGGTTGTGGCAATGTAGTGAACAGTCCATCAGATTTATCAGTAATTGGTTTGAGAACTCATTCCGGGTTTGTCATTAACTTCAGTTGTTCTGCCAGCACGTCTTGCAGCTTCTGATTAAGTGAATTTCAATTTTCTGTGTTGGAGTGTCCCATTTTCGCTGCTGTATTAAGCTTGGATGGATGTAAGTACTGTTCAAATCTATTGGGTGTTGTGGTATAAATCTTTCACACTCATGATCTGATACGGGGTCTTTATAAGGATGGTGATGTAGCTGGAAATTGATCACCCTGGACATTTAGGATTCACGATTTCTAAACCCAGGCATTCATGAGATCACTTTCATTCTATAGCTCATGGACACAGAGTTTTGTAGATGCCCGTTTTGAAAATGTGTAAGCTCAGTTTCTCCCCATTTTGATTCAGCCTAGGGCTGATTAGGCCTACTTATTACATGATGTGAAATAGAAACCTACAATCGTGCCTAGTCAATGACCATTATTGTGCATAATTATTTTAAATACAGTGTGCCAGTTACTCTCAGGGGAAAAATTGATCTCAAACTGTGTAGTACTCAGTTATTAAGCTTTTGACCCTATTTAAGTTTGAGCAAATTTTTCTATTCTCACCCAAAAATAATGCAATAAGAAATAGAATAGAATGGTTTTTATAATTTAAACTAGACAGCCAGGTGTGGGATGTGGTAATATTAGAGATTCTAAACACAAAGGGCTTAAAATGTGAGATAATGTATCAGAAATATGTCACACATGATAACTGTCACTTCATGAAAGAACCGGCCATTAGCAACATCTGAGGTAACAAAGTATTGTCCAGCAGAATGCACTAAATGCTTCCCAGGGAGGACTTGAGCACTCCCAACCGCACATCCACAGCTTAGCTGCAGCAATACAGCCCTGCAAGGACACAATTGTGGCTCTCGTTGTTACACGATGCCAACTTGTGCTGAAGCCAGCCCAGACGTCGTAGTAGGGAGGAGACATCTGCTGTTAACTGGTGTCCATCCGTAGCTGTCCACAGCTCGGAACCATACCTCCCAGCTGTATGAAAATGGCCAGCAGACACTGCTACCACCAACCATAAGGCATAGAAGATACATCAGTTCACACATTTGTGCTATCATCGGTGTGCCACACAGCCTATCCTCCTCCACAGAAAAGCAGGTACCTTCTCCCTTTTCTCTCACAGCAAGAAGGACACTAGTCCACTTCTTGACCTGAGATATGTGGACTTGAGATTTTTCCAGTCTGCATATTCTGGACCAAGAGATTGACTGGATTAAGAACCTTAAAAACTTGACAGGGCCCCTCAAAATGGGAAGATAGCTTCTTTGAAGATTACCTTTTTGCCCTGCCCATCCCCCTGCCCCCAAACTCCTAAATTATGGATGAACCCCTTTTCCCCTGGCCTAACCTAAGAGGAGCGACCCCTTTCATTATAATGGTGCACCTCTCTGGAGTGAGAGTTCTATGTTCCTACATGCTGGTAATTCGTGGGATAGCTCGACATGGAAGAGGCTGTAGTGGCCTTACTTGCCTCATAGTGAACAGAGTTAAAAGTCAGGGTTAACCATTTAAGCAAGGTGTCCTGTCTTCAGTGAGAATGCTGATGAAATGCAATAAGAATCAATTTCAAACTCAGATTAAAACTCTGCAAAGGAGGGTTGCAGATACTAGGGTATTGCGGTGGAGTGATTAGTGTCATTCACAAAGCAAAGCCTCCTAAACTGATGCAAAACAAACACTGCGCATTATCACTAAAAAATGATCTCGGAAGGCCAATAATGGAAAATATTTGAGGTAAATGCCGAATCTTTAGACTGATTGTGATGCCAGTACTTAATACAAGCCACACACAACTGGAGAGAGCATCCATGACAACCGGGATATAAAGATCACCATCCCGTGTCCTAGATAACAGACAAATGTAATCAATGGACAGGTAGCCCACTGGGTTATTTTCCTTCCCAGAATGCAACCTCCCATTCTGAGAATTAGGGTTAGACTTGGCAACCTTGCTGCTCTGACATTCTCTCACTCTGAATTACCTGATACAATCCGGGTCAGGCGAGGTGCTCCCTAATCTTTGAAAGTGTTCTGGCAACTGCTAAATGACTACCTGCTGCAGAATAATGGAAATAATATGAAATAGCAAGAGTTGGTTCACCAATCACCATTGAAACATTTCTCACTCCTGGCTTGGTAGCACATAATGCCCTTCCTTACACTGTAACCTGTCACACCAAACACCTAGCAAGGTGGCGCAAAGATAACCACATTGGACTCATGTAGTAACCACGTCAGGAACTGTCATGGGGTTGCTGCTAACGAAAACGCACTGGGACCAAATGGGAGAGGCCCGCAAACAAACAAGAAGGATGAATGGGAATGGAAGGACAAGCATGGCACGATGACAGAAAACCAAGCAAGACTCCAAGTACAACAACAAAGTATTAAGCAATGGAGTCACAAGAGATAACCTCATGGAATCAATACAATGCCCACTCATAAATGGGAAGTAAGCACATGCAATGTAAACACGATGTCTGTAAGCTAGATATCAACCGATTCAATGCGAATACCAGACTGCCTCACTGAGTGAGAGGCTGCCACCTAAATACATGACAGGGTATGCCACTATTGGTCACTGGGACAATGTGCTCTACAGTGGAGCCCTCACATTAGACTCAGGGCCAGGAGTGTGCAGTAGTCATGGCGTAAGCCATGGCAGCACAAAGACCTCCAGTGGTCATTGAGTTCCATGCGGTCTGGCATGGATTTGAAACACGCGACGCTTGGTACGTGATCCCTCCCCCCTGAAACTTGTGGATAGAGGCGAAAATGCCCTGGACTTGCCACAGTGCTCAGCAGATGGGAGAAAACCCAGACTTGTAAACTGCCACTGTCGGGGAGGAAGGGACGTCCGAGGTGTCCACGATGGCCAAAACAGAGGCCACGGCATCGAAGGAGCCTCCAATCCACCGGGGGTGGGGAGGGTTGGCGGCAGATTCGCGGGGAGGCAGTAACTGGTGGCGACTCGAGGACAGTGTCTATACCCGAAGTAGGGAGTTTTGGAATATACAGCAGTGGGAGTCCCACAGGGATACGAGGGCAGGGCTGGTTATGATGGTGGCACTCCAACACTTTTGATAACTTCACTGATGTCACATGCTGCTCATGGGCTACGATGACTGAGGAGGGCGTCCAACCCAGCTTGTTCCCATACACGCGAGCCCACACGGCCGCGCATGAGGCGTAACGCTGGGAGGGCCAGTAGCAGGGGTGGGAGGGTGAAGGTATCAGCAAATAGAGCAGGGTTCATGGCTCTCGCCCAATGGAGAAGCTCTGCCGGACTATGTCAACTGGTTGGTGCAATATGTGCTCAAGAACAGGGTGAGGGCTGATGAAGTTGGCATTGTTTCAACTGCCTTTGTCATCTGCTGTTTAAATGTGTGGACAAGCCTCTCCACTGTGCCATTGGAGGAAAGGTGGGCTATGGATATGTTTGATACTGTTGGCCTGAAAGATGTCTTGGTAGGAGAATGCCATGAATTGGGAGCCATTATCAGAGACCAATTTGTGAGGCAGGCCCTCAATGGTGAGAAACTGAGCCAGGGCTGTGACTGTGTCCTCTGTGTTGGTGGATGCCATGCAGACAACATGGGGGTAGTTGGAGTAGGCACCAAAGATAAGTAACCAATGGACACCAAAACCGCATTTGGAGAATTAAGTTTGATGCGATCCCAGGGCCAACGTGGCAAACACCAGGGTGTGAATTCTGGTACCATGCACTGCGGAATTTGAATCCGAGCCAGACGTCATGGACGTCGAAGACACATAGAGGTCTCTGCACCATCGCGCCATAAGCTGTGGTGGCTCACGCCTCCTGGCCCACTTTTAGTGTGGGGGTGCCACAGTCAAAGACGTGGTCCCAGTGGCCAATACCGGCACCACCGATAGCTTACTTAGGCGGCGACCTCTTGCTCAGCCAGTCAGTCTAATCTCGCTTATGTCGATTTACATCTCGCTTTGCGCTAGACTGCTTACTTCCTGGTTCGTGTACGAGTGGATGTATTTGTTTCCTTGTGGCTCTGTTGTTTGGTCTTGCTGTATTCATTCTGTCCTTCATTGGTCGTGTCTGTACTCTTCCATTGTGTTGTTGTTCGTGGGCCTCTCCGCGGGTCCCACCGTGCTTTCCGTCATTGCTGCCCCGCGACTGTCTTGGTTGCAGTTACAACATTTTGGCGACAAGGTAAACAGTTATTGTTCTTGGTATGGAGGCGAAGTTGGTCTGTCTGCTGGAGCAACAGCAGCAGCTCATGCAGCAGCAGCAGCTCCAGTTACACATCTTACAAAAGCCGCTGTAACTGACAAAGTTGATGCTCGGGACACGTTACCGCATCAGCTTCAGGTTCCTCGGGTGTCTGATGCTTTCCCGCGTCCGCCATCGTTTCCATCCTTTAATGACGCTAAAGAGGACTGGGAAACCTACTTACATAGGCTGAAACAACATTTCACGGCTTTTCAAGACATGGACGACCCCTTGCAGTGGTCATTGTTTTTTTGTTGGGCCTCTCTGCACACGTTCTTTCTTCTCCACATGTTGGCACCGTTGTCTGTCAGCAAAGGCAGATCTCCTGGAAAGAGAGAGCCACAGGCTCAAACTATTATTCCCAATGCTACCATCTAGTCGCCACTCGGCTGGAATTCCATCAGTACCACAAACAGCCTGGTCAATTGTATCGTTCCTGGGTCACAGACTTGCAGGGTCTCTGCTGTCGATGCGATTTTACGTGCATCAATCAGCAGTGTAAGGCTCCGTATGCAGACTCCCTGATCTGGGATGTAGTGGTTCAGTTGGCTCCCAACCCTGAGGTCTGCACTGCAGTGTTGAATCTTGACAACCCCTCCTTGGAAGAGATTCTCTGCATTGCCCACTCCTTTGAAATTGCTCAAGCGGCTAACAAGCGTCTTGTGCCGCGACTGCAGGTGGCAGCGATCACAGAGTTCCAGCAGGTTCCGCCCTCACGATGTCGACGTGACCCGGCCAGCAGGGGCCAGTGCCATTGGGACTCTTCGTGATCTGACGTCTCTATGGCATCGGCGCCTTCGGTCGCCCCTCGGCGCCGGTCGAGCGGCCTACTTCCTTCTTGCCCACAGTGCTTTACTGCCCATTCGTGGGCTGATTGTCCCCACTGGAAAATGTGCACGCTGTGTAACAAGAAGGGTCACATCCGACCAGTTTGTCATAGTCACTCGACTCGATTCAGTCCTGCCCCTCCTGGACCTCAAGATACCGTCCATGCTCTGCAATCGGTCGTCCCACATGATGACCCATCAGCGTGGAAGCTTTTCCTCACGCTCCACATTTTCACAGAGGATGTCAGCTTTCAGGTCGACACTGGGGCCACTGTCTCCCTGATTACTATGGCGACACATACCCGGCTGGACTCTGCTGCGTCGTCGCCTCCTTCGCGCCGTTTGTTCGCCTACAGAGACGGTTCCATTCCCCTTCGTGGGTAGTTCGTCGTCCAGGCGACAGACAAGCATGTTCTGTGGCTCCTTACCCTCTCTGTCGTCGACTATCTGTTGGCTTCGAATATTTTTGGCCTGGATGCGTTTCAACTGTTTGGTTTTTCAATTTCCGACAAAGTTAAGGTGGTTTCCATGGCTGTTCCCTTTCAGGACTTGGACGATCTGTGCTCTGCTTTTGTGTCATTGTTTGCACTGGATCTCGGATGTGCTTCCGGCTTTCAGGCCCACATCACCCTATGGCCGGATGCACAGCCTCGCTTTATCTGAGCCAGGCCCCTTCTGGTCAACCTGGAACTTGATCAGCTCCAGGCCGCTGGCGTGCTGGAACCTGTAGCCTATAGTGCATGGGCGACACCACTGGTGGTCATACGGAAACCCAATGGGTCCCTTTGACTGTAGTGCCGAAGTCCCCACACAGCCAATGCTCAGTCCCTCGTTGTTACTTACTCCATTCCCCGACAGGAAGACCTTCGTGCCAAGCTTGCCGGGGGAGAGTATTTTTCCAAGATCGACCTGACTGAGGAATGCCACCAGTTGCCCTTGGATGTCGAATCTCAGAACATCATGGTTATCAACACGCCTTTCGAATTGTATAATTACAATTGCCTTCCCTTTGGTGTCTCTTCAGCGCCAGCCATTCTCCAGCGATTTCTAGAGCAGCTTACCCAGCCTATCCCTGCATCTGTGAATTATCTGGATGACATCTTGGTCACCGGGTGTTCCCACTAGGAACGTTTTCAAAACCTCAGCGCCCTATTTCACACTTTTCAGACTGCTGGTCTACGCTGTCGGCTGGACAAGTGTTGTTTTTTTCAACTGGAAGTGGAATACTTGGGCCACTGGCATAGCAAATGTGGCATTCGCCATTCGGGTCATAATGTCGCTGCCATTGAGGCCCTTCCTCGTCCCAAGGACTTATTGGAACTGCAGGTGTTTCTGGGCAAGGTTACTTATTACTTAAAGTTCTTGGCCCAGGATGCCTCCGTTGCTCAACCCCTCAATCACTTGTGTCGCAAAGGCATACCTTTTGTTTAGACTCCTGCCTGTGACCAGGCATTTCTCCATTTAAAGGTGATGCTGAAGTTCACCCCCTGCCTTACTCCCTTCTCTCCGGGCCGCCCCTTGGTTGTGGCAGCTGATGCATCGGCTTACGGCATTGGGGCCGTCCTTGCGTACTGGGATGCCGATGGCTCTCAACAGCCCATCGCTTATGCCTTTAAGACGTTGACCCGAGCACAACGAAACTACTCCCAGATTGAAAAGGAGGCCCTGGCGATCGTGTTCGCCCTCCAAAAATTTCATTCCCATCTCTTTGGGGCAAAGTTCACCCTCCTGATGGACCATAAACCCTTGGTTACACTTTTTGGACTCCACTCTCACCTTCCCGAGCAGACGGCTCAACATCTCCAGCGCTGGGCATTGTTTTTATGTAATTATGCTTACACCATCCGGTATAAGCACACCGCCTACCATGCTAATGTGGACTCATTGTCACGTCTCCCAGCAGGCCCCGATCCTGCTTTTGACCAATAGGAGGCCCTCTGCTTTCACATTGATTCTGCCCACCGGGATGCGCTGGATGGTCTTCCTCTTATGGCTGCTGATGTTGCTGCGGCTACCCACCATGACCCTGTCTTGCAGCAGGTTATCAACTACGTGGTCCACAGGTGGCCATCCTATGTTACTCGTCGGATGCAGTCCAATTTCTGCCCTGGCGCCACCTGTCCCACAGGCTCTCCGTGGTCGATGATGTCCTTCTGTTGGCCACGGAGTCAGATGCCCACCGGGTGGTCATCCCTCCGGAATTGCGGCTTCGGATACTCAGTTTGTTACACCATGGGAACTGGGGTATGTGCCATATGAAAGTTTTGGCTCGCCAGCATGTGTATTGGCCCAGCATCGAAGGCGATATTGAGCACCTGGTCCGTGGTTGTACTGTCTGAGGGGGCTTGCCTGGTGACGTGCACAGTCTTCTGCACACTGGCCTGTGCCGCGCCGGTCCAGAGATCACGTCCATGTCGATTTTGCAGGACCATTTTTGGGGTCCGTGTGGTTACTCATCGTTGATGCCTACTCCAGATACCCATATGTTGTCAGAATGGCATCCACCACCACGGAGGCTACACTCACGGAACTGGTCCAGGTTCTCGCCACTGAGGGCCTGCCCCACACGTTGGTCTCCAATAATGGTCCCCAATTCCACGACTTCTGTCAGGCCAACGGTATCAAGCATATCTGTAGCCTTCCTTTGCACCCTTCGTCCAATGGCGCGGTGGAGAGGATTGTCCGTACTTTTAAACACCATTTGACTAAGGCAGTTGGCACATCTCCAACCACGTTGGCCCTCACCCTGCTTTTGAGCACTTATAGCACTACGCCATTTGACGGTCGTAGTCCGGCAGAGCTCCTTCATGGGCGACAGCCACGGACCCTACTCCATTTGCTGATGCCGTCCCCCTCCTGCGCCCACTCCCGGCCCTCGCAGCGGTATGCCCCTGGCATGGCCGTGTGGGCCCACGAGTACGGGCGCAAGGTGGGTTGGACACCCGCCATGGATGTCACAGCCCACGGGCGGCGTGTTACGTCAGTGCAGACGTTGAAAGGGTTGGAGCACCACCATCATAATCAGCTCCACCCTCATGCTGCCACGGGACTAGCGCCACTGCCTCTTTCCCTACCTCCTTCAGGTACAGACGTGGTTGTCGAGTCACCATCCCAGGCCCCGGTTGCCATCTCCCCGCAGGTCTGCTGCCGGCCCTCTCCACCTCCGGATGGATCGGCAGCTCCCTCCCCTGCCCCTGGACTCTGGATCATCTGTCATGGATACCTTGAGCGTCACTTCCTCCCTGTCACTAGCTGTTGATACACCCAGTTCCTCTTCCCACTGCCACCCACCTTGGCACTGTCCGGGTCCTTTCTGCCAATATGCACAAGTTTCAGGCGGGAGGGATCTGGTAACGTGCGCCACGGAATTTCAATCCGTGCCAGAAGTATTGGATGTCGAAGACCCATAAAGGTCTCTGTACCATTGCGCCGTAAGCTGTAGCAGCGTGCGCCTCCTGGCCCACGTTTAGTGTGGGCACACCACAATGGAACACGTGGTCCTAGTGGCCAATAGCGGCGCCCCGATACCTTACTTAGGCACCGGCCTCTCGCTCAGCCAGTCAGTCTAATGTTGCTTATGTCGGTTTACATCTCGCTTTGCGCTAGACTTCTTACTTCCTGGTTCGTGTACGAGTGGACGTGTTTGTTTCCTTGTGACTCTGTTGTTCGGTCTTGTTGCATTTGTTCTGTCCTTTGTTAGTCATGTCTGTCCTCTTCTGTTGTGTTGTTGTTCGCGGGCCTCTCTGCGGGTCCTGCCGCGCCTTCCGTCATTGCTACCCCACAACCGTCCTGGTCACAGTTACAAAATGAATGACTGAGAGCGGCTTGCCTGTTGATGCGCAGACACAGTGCACCCGCAGACCAGGCGGTCAATACCGCTATTGATGGTGGGCCAATACACGTGCCGGCGAGCCAAAATTTTCATGTGGCACAGTGCGCATGGTGTAACAAGAAGGACATCATCAACCATGGAGAGGCTGTTCGACAGGTGGTGCCAGTGACTGATGTCAGTCTCTGTCCAACAAGTAGTATAGGAAGGCAAACCATGGACCATGTAATGGAGAACCTGCCACAAGATAGGGTCTTGGTATGTAGCCGTGGCAATGTGATCAGCCATAGGAGGCAAGGAATCCAGCGCATCCCGGCGGTCAGAATCAATGTGAATGCAGAGGCCCTCCTGTTGGTCGAACGCAGTATTGGGGGCTTCTGGGAGACATGACAAAGCATCTGCGCTGGCATGGTGGGCAGTGGGCTTATACTGGATGGTGTATGTGTAATTCCGTAAAAATAAAGCCCAGTTCTGCACACATTGAGTCACCCACTCTGGAAGGTGAGAGTAGGGTCCGAAAAGCATAACTAAAGGTTTATGGTCCGTCAGCAGGTTGAACTTTACCCAAAAAGATAGATTTTAAATTTTGGGTGGTAAACACAATTGCCAGGGCCTCATTTTCAATCTGGGAGTATTTCCGTTGTGCTGGGTTTAACGTCTTAGATGCATAAGAAATGGGCTGTTCTGAGCTACTGGTATTCTAATGTACGAGGACGTCCCCAATGCCATATGCCGACACATCAGCTGCCACAACCAAGGAGCCATCTGGAGAGGAGGGAGCAAGGTAAAGGGTGGACTACAGCATCATCTTTAAACAGAGAAAAGTGTGGTCACAGGCAGGAGTCCAATCAAAAGTCACCCCTTTGTGGCGCAAGTGATTGAGTGGTTGAGCAACGGAGGCAGCTTGGGGTAAAAACTTTAAGTTACAAGTAACCTTGCCCAAAAACGCCTGGAGTGCAGATAAGTCCTTGGGGCGAGGAAGGGCCTCTATGGCTGCGACATTGTGATTCGAAGGGCGAATGCCATCTTTACTAAGCGAGTGGCCTAAGTATTCCACTTCCGGGTGAAGAACCGACAGCATAAACCTGCAGACTGCAGAGCGTGAAATAATGCGCTAAGGTTGCGCAAATGTTCCTGACAGGTACTCCAGGTGACCAAGATGTCATCCAGATAATTCACGCAGGCTGGGATAGGCTGTGTAAGCTGCTCCAGGAACCCTGGAAAATAGGCGGTGCCAAAGTGACACCAAATGGAAGGCACTTGTACTTGTAGAATCCCAAAGGTGCGTTGATAACCATGATGTTCTGGAAATCGGAATCCAAGGGTAACTGGTGGTATGCCTCAGCCAGGTCGATCTTAGGAAAGTATTCACCCCCACAAGCTTGGCAGGGAATGGGCTAAGTGTCTACTAAAGACTGGCACTACTATCAATGCTCAAAGTCCCCACACAGCCAAAGTTGACCCATTGGGTTTCTGTACGACCACCAATGGTGGTGCCCCAGGCACTTTATGTTCCAGCTCCAGGCTGCTGGCATTCTGGAGACAATCAAGTTCCTGCTTGACTGCCGGCCATAAGGCCACCGGATGGGGGCAGGCCCAGAAAAAGCAAGGCTGTGCATCCGGCCAAAGTGTGATGCGCGCCTGAAAATCTGAAGCACATCAGAAATTCATTGCAAATGACGACACAAAAGCTGAACACAGGGCATCCAAGTCCTGAAAAGGAACAGACCTTAGCTTCATCAGAAATTGAAAAGTCAAACAGTTTAAACACATCC
Organism: Schistocerca serialis cubense; assembly: GCF_023864345.2. NCBI lineage: Eukaryota > Metazoa > Arthropoda > Insecta > Orthoptera > Acrididae > Schistocerca > Schistocerca serialis. The sequence continues at coordinate 3,241,221 of NW_026048487.1, forward strand.
AGGCCAAAAATATTCTAAACCTATGGATGCTCGACAACAAATAGGGTAAGGAGCCAGGCAACATGTGTATATGTCGCCTGGATGACGAACTGCCCATGAAGGGGATTGGAACCATCGACGTAGGCGACCAAATGCTGAGAATTCAGGGGAGCCGAGGTGAATATATGTCACAGTATTAATCAGGGAGATGGTGGCCCCAGTGTTGAGCTGAAAGCTGACATCCTCAGTAAAAGGCGGAGTATGAGGAATAGCTTCTGTGCTGATGGGTCCTCCAGCTGGATGACCGATTGCAGAGCATGTGCTGTATCCTGAGGCCCAGTAGGGGCAGGATGGGAGCAAGTCGAACGACTACAACGAACAAATTGGATGTGGCCCTCTTTCTCAAATATTGTGCACGTTTTCCAGCGGTGGGGGCAATCAGATAGAGAGTGTGTGGTAAAGCACTGTGGGCAAGATGGAAGTGGACTGCGTGACCAGTGATGAGGGGTGACTGGAGGCTCTGATGCAATAGAGATATCAGACATAGAGGAATCCCGATGGTGCAGGCCTATGTTGGCTAATCATGTCTACGTCACGAGGGCGGAACCCACAGAGACACATCAATCGCTGGCACTTTCGGCTGTGCCATAAGACGCTCGTTAGCCGCCTGAGAAATTTCAAATGAGTGGGCAATGAGGAGAAACTCTTTGAATGAGGGATTATCAAGTTTCAATGCTGCAGTGCAGACTTTAGGATCAGGAGCCAACTGAACACCCACATCCCGGATGAGGAAATCTGCGTACGAAGCCTTACACTGCTGATTGGTGCATGTAAAATTGCAGTGACAGCTGACACCCTGCAAGTCCATGATCCAGGAACAATATGATTGAGCAGGCTGTTTGTGGTACTGGTGTAACTCCATCTGAGAGGCGACCACATGGTAGTGTTGACAATAATAGTTTGTCAGCAAAAGGCATTTCTCCTGGAAAGAGTGTGCCACAGGCCAAATTGCGGAGAAGAAAAAATGTGTCTGGGGAGCCCCACGACAAAAACAACGACCGCTGCAAGGGGTCATCCATGACCTGAAAAGCTGTGAAATGTTTTTCAGATGGTTTAAGTACATTTCCCAGTCTTTTCTAGCATCATTAAATGGTGGGAACGACAGCAGATGTGGGAAAGCATCGGACACCCGAGGATTCAGAAACTGTTGTGGAAATGCATCCCTGACACTGACTTTATCCGATAGACATCTTACAAAAGTTCATATGGTTGCTAACTGGACCTGTTGCTGCTGCGTGAGCTGCTGCTGCATGAGTTGCTGCTGTTGTTTCAGAAGGCAGACCAAAGTAGACTCCATGCTAACAACTACTATCATTTACCTTGTTACCACAATGCTGTAACCATGACAGGAACGGTTGCGGGGTTGCCACTAACGAAAATGTGGTGGGACCAAACAGGATTGGCTCGTGAATCATTCTCCACATTCACTGTATTGGCCTGCTTATAGGAAGGAAAAGAAGATACAGGAGTATAAGTTCCTTGATCGCGTAACCTATATTGAGGCTTGTAAGAAGTATACACATCTTCATCCTGTGTCAATGACATCTAGCTATGCTTTAATTGCATCTTCACCCCTTCCTCCTCCTTCCTTACCCCAGTCCCAAACGCCTCTTCCCCTCTCGCTGCAGTTCCCCCACCCTCCCCTCCTGGTGCTGCCCCCACTCCCTAGCTGGAGAAGTGTCCCGCTTCTTCGGCATCTGCCTGTCAAGGGCACCCCTCCTGGGACCCCCCTTCCTGGTACCTTCCAGGCCAAAGGTCTGCTGCCACACTACAACCATGAGAACCACAATCTGTGGGGCCCCAGGTCACCCGCTGTCTTTCTGTTCCAGAGCTTGCTGCAGCTGGCTCCCTTTCGCAGCACAGCCCTCCTTGATCTCAAACAGAAAAGAAGAAGACTTCACTCTGACCTACTGTTCACGGATGTCGCCCCCTCCTTGTCAGTGAAGGATAGTGACCCGGCATCGTGACTGGCTTTAGCCTGTTCACCCCCATTTGAACCATGATTATGTGTTTATCCGATGGAATTGTGACAGATATTACCATCACCTTCCGGAGTTGAAATCCCTTATTTTGTATTACTCTGCAGCTTCTGTGGTTCTACAGGAATCTCATTTTACTTATGATCACACGGCGGCTCTCCACGGGTTCCATGCTTTCTGTCGAAATCGTGTTGGCCCCCTGCAGGCCTTTGATGGCGTTTGTACATTGGTTCGTATAGACATTACTAGCACATGGATTCCTCTTCAAACTTCATTGGAAGCAGTTGCTGGACTCTGCAGTCACAATTTGCAATCTTTATCTCTCTCCTTACAGGACTCTTACACTTGCTGCTTTAACTGCCCTTCTTCAGCAACTTCCTCCTTCCATTCCCGTTCTCGGGGATTTTAATGCTCATCATCCCTTGTGGAGCAGTGCATTTCCATCTAGTCGGTGTCTTCTCATAGACCAGTTCCTTGCAGACCACGATTTGTGCTTTCTTAATGATGTCTCCCCTACCCATTTCAGTGTCAGTCATAATACCTTTCGCGCCATTGATCTCTCTCTTTCTTCTCGCTCCCTTCTCCCTTCATTGCACTGGTTGCCATACAACAACCTTTGCAATAGTGACAATTTCCCGTTGATTCTCTCGCTACCTTCCTGCTCCCCAATGGACAGGTTACCTCGTTGGTCTTACCAATGCAGCAGTTGACATCTATACTGCACAGGTAGTTTTTTCTCCCTCTTTGTTGGGTTGTATTGATGACGTCCTACGTGACATGTCTGATGCGAATGTTCACGCTGCTAGCCTTGTATCCCACGCTAATCTGGACCATTTCACCGCTGGCATGACCCGTGGTACTGTACAGCAATTGCCATTGCCATCCGTGATTGCTGTCAAGCTTTGCAACACCTTAAGAGGCACCCATCCACTGGCAATCTTATTACCTTTAAATGCCCCTGCACCAATGCCCGTTACTTAATCAAGTGGAGCAAACCGGTGTATTGGGAACGCTTTGTTTCTCCCCTCGGTTCTACTGTCCCACTGTCATGGGTCCATGCACTGTATGGTGGATTGCAGAGTATGTATGTAGATGTAGATGCAGATGGGTTTCACTTTGCTCTCTCCAAGGTTGCCATCGGAAGTCTTCCCTCCCAGTCCTTGTCCCGCAAGAATCAAGAGGTCCATGCAAAGGCTATCCGGGAGGACGTCTTGTGACCCATTTTGTAACAGCGGCAGCATCAATCTCCTATCCAGCTGCTTTCCTTCACCAGAAACAGTGGGCTGAAGAATCCACCCCTTGTCTGTCAGAATCTACCAATGAACCTTTTCCTGAATGGGAACTTCTTTCCACATTTTCTTCTTCTCATCATATGGCCCCTGGCCCAGACTCCATTCATCACCAATTGCATCAACATCTCAGTGCTCGAAAACGACAACATATTCTCTGGGTGCTTAACCGTATATGGTTTCAGGGTGACTTCACTCATGAATGGAGGGATATCATCGTGGTTCCTGTCGTTAAGCCTGGTAAGAACCCCCTGTTTGCTGAAAGCTTTCGGCCAATTAGTCCGACAAATGTTGTTTGCAAGTTAGTTGAATGGATTGTAGCCTGTCGGCTCAATTGGGTCCTTGCATCTTGTGATCTATTGTCCCCTTACCAGTGTGGCTTCCAAGAGGGATGGTCTCCAATCGATCATTTACTTCGCTTGGAATCCACAGTTCATCAGGCTTTTTCCCAGTGCCACCATTTTGTTGCAGTATTTTTCGACATTTGCAAGCCCTATGACATGGGTTGGCGCCATCTTATCTTACTTACACTTCATGAGTGCTGTCGTTGGGGCCCACTCCGGATTTTTATCTGCCAGTTGGTGTTCCATCAGTCATTCACGGTTCAGGTTGGTACTGCTTTTAGTTCTCCATGGCCCCAGGAGAATGGCATCCCACAGGGTTCTGTATTGAGTGAACTTCTTTTCCTCATTGCTATAGATGGACTTGTGGCCTCCATTGGTCACCCCAGCTCTGTATGTGGATGATTTCTGCATTTGGGTTAGTTCCTCTTCAATGGCCTCTGCAGAGCGGCAGCTCCAGGGTGCTATATGTTGTGCCTCTGCATGGACCCTCTCAATCGGGTTTCAGTTCTCTCCTTTAAAATTGCGGTTGGTCCACTTCTGTCTCCATACTGCGGTCCACACCCATCCAGAGCTCTACCTCGATGCACAATGATTACCTGTGGTCCCACAGTTTCGTTTCCTGGGTCTTATTTTTGACAAGAAGCTCACTTGGCTGCCTCATATCAGACTTATGAAGATAGGATGTTTCCGTAAACTCCATGTCCTTCGCTTTCTTGCCCACACCTCTTGAGGTGCGAATCGTTCCACTCTTCTCTGCCTTTATCAGGATTTAGTGCTGTCTTGCTTGGACTATGGTTGTCAAGTTTATGTTTTGGCTGCTCCTTCCACACTGCACCTCCTGGATCTGGTCCACCATCGTGGTATCCGTTTGGCCCCCAGTGCCTTTCCTATGAGCCCTGTTGATGGTTTCCTGATTGATGCTTTCTGTCGACGGTCCCAGGTTCTGGTCTCTTACTCAATCATTGTCCATTCATCTCTCACTCATCCTTCCTATTCTATCCTGTTCCTATACCAAGTATGTCACCCACCCGATTCCCGCCCTCGGGCGGGTTTATCCATGGGCTCCGCCTTGTGTCTCTTCACCATGATTTTCAGCTTCCTTCTTTGTCCTGTTTGCCACGCTCCCTCCCCCCCCCCCCCCTCCCTCCTCTCTGGTTAGTTCCTTGGCCCCGTATTTGGATGGATCTCCACTGAGGTCTGAAAGATTCTGTCCCCCAGTGATGTTCCATTGTTTTTTCCACTGACTTTTATGGCAGTTTTGGGATGCTGTTGTTTTTACACTAATGGCTCTAAATCTGCTGATCATGTAGGATATGCCTTCACGTCCTCTGTTGGCATGGAAAATCATCTCCTGCCAACTGCATGTTGGGTGTTTAATAGAGGTAAGAGCCTGGGAAATTGCCATCAATTCTGCAGTAAACAGTCCCAACCAAACCACGTTTTGTTATGTACGAACTCAATGAGTGGCCTTCAGGCTATTGACCTGTGTTTTTCCTGCCATCCCTTGGTCTCGGCCATCCGTGACTGTTTTGCTGATCTTCACCATGCTGATTCTTCTGTTGACTTCCTTTGGGCTCCTGGCCATGTGGGTAACCCAGGTAATGACCTTGCTGATGATTCGGCTGGGGGAGCAGTCACTTCTTTGTAACTTTTCCTGCGGCAGATTTACAGCTTCATATCAAATCCCACTTGGCACAATCATGGGCCAACTCTTGGGAGGCTAATAAACTTCGTGCGCTTAAGATGACACCTGTCCCATGGCATTCTTCCTTCTGCCTCTTCCAAAAGGACTTGACCATCCCATGTTGACTCCACATCAGCCATACCAGGCTGACCATGGTTTTCTTTTGCGTAATGAGCCACCCCCATTATGTAGTTGTGGAGCCTTCCAGTCAATAGCCCACATTTTGGTGGAATGCCCCCTTCTTTTGGCTCTGCATACTAAGTACAGATTTCCCCGCACTTTACCTTTAATATTGGCAGCCGATTCCCAGATGGTTGAACTGGTTCTCTGTTTCCTCTGTGAAAGTGGTTTTTACTTTCAGTTTAAAGGTTTTTAATCTCCCTCTGGAGTAGGGGAACTGTAGTGAGGGTTGGGGTGTCTCCCACTGTAAGCTGTATTTTGGAGATTCCTGACGCCCCTCCCTGGCCAAGATCCTCTTTTCTTTCCCTTTTACTCTTTCTTTATCACTTTTTAGGTTTGGTTAGTCTCCTTTTACAACACGCACATTTACGTTCTAGTGGTTGAACGCTTTTGAATAGCAGGTGATCTTGCCTGTACTGCATCAGAGGTGGGATATTTCCTGCCTCTAGCAAAGCCTTGAGGTTGTCCACTTGCTGACTTCCCTCCTTTTGTTTTCACCATTGACAACACAACTGCACTTTTACGTTTTTTTGGTCTTTTACCTTTTATCATTATGACTCTTCTCAGATGTGAATCAATTTGAGTGGATCACCTTTGAAACAAGGGGCTGATGACCTTGCTGTTTGGTCCCTTCAACACCAATCAACCAACCAACCAACTTTCTCTATACCTGTTAAATGTAAAACGCCAAATAGTGCCATAATTTTGTGCCTATCTGTAACATTACAATCTATGATGAATTTGTAGTTTGTTCTAAGGTTGTCAGCATATTTGTTAGTATGGGATACTATCGTACCTGTAATATTAGTGTCAAAAAGCATGAAAAACGCACAAATTTCATAGAGATATCTTTTCAATAGCTTGTGAGACCCTGATTTCCACTACTTGTATTGTGAAGTGGACCATCTCCTCCCCACTACTGTGGCCAATGTAATAAGCAGAGATCCAAAGTTGTGGCGATCTGCTGGAGCAATGCTGTTGTCTCACCTAACTCAAATATTGTAATTTTTTCACCAAAATATAGATCAGTCAGTCCACCAATGAAATCAAAGTGACACGGCAGACTTTACAGGTCTATGTATGCAGATAATGAGCTCAGGTAACTTTGCATAAACTTACATTGTATGGAAATTTCTGGATTGAACTATGACATTTAGATGTGCGAAAATAGGATACAAATTTGTCCTTAGTTGTTTCATTGCCATATTTCTGTACTGATGTGTTCCTGGCAGCATTAACCAAAGCATTGACCAAATTATCTGAATAGGCTGGAAGGTGAAGCTTAAGATTGTAATGAAATCTGTTGTCCATAGCATTTGTGTGTGTCAGCTGATCGAATGATGGAGCAGAGTAATAAATGAACAGAAGATATTTTAGCAATATTGAGGTATCAAATAAGATCATAGGGTGACCTCACCAGTCTGCAGAACTAGTGTAAAGACACAACTTTTTTTCCTTACACCAAATGGTGTAATTGTTATAAAAATTACACAGTTCCCACATGCAAAAACAAAAAACAAGCTAGCGTGATTTAGTTTACAGTTTAATATGTAACTGATGTATATACACTACTCGCCATTAAAATTGCTACACCACAAAGATGATGTGCTACAGATGTGAAATTTAACTGACAGGAAGAAGATGCTGTGATATGCAAATGATTAGCTATTCAGAGCATTCACACAAGGTTGGTGCCAGTGGTGACACCTACAACGTGCTGACATGAAGAAAGTTTCCAACCGATTTCTCATACACAAACAGCAGTTGACTGGCATTGTCTGGTGAAACGTTGCTGTGATGCCTCATATAAGGAGGAGAAATGTGTACCATCACGTTTCCGACTTTGATAAAGGTCTGATTGTAGCCTATCGCAAATGTGGTTTATCGTATCGTGACATTGCTGCTTGCATTGGTTGAGATCCAATAACTGTTAGCACAATATGGAATCAATGGGTTCAGGAGGGTAATATGGAATGCTGTGCTGGATCCCAATGGCCTCGTATCACAAGCAGTCGAGATGACAGGCAATATATCTGCATGGCTTTAATGGATCGTGCAGTCACGTCTCAATCCCTGAGTCAACAGATGGGCACATTTTCAAAACAACAACCATCTGCATGAACAGTTCGACGATGTTTGCAGCAGCATGAACTGTCAGCTCAGAGACCTTCGCTGCAGTTACCTTTGACACTGCATCACAGACAGGATCGCCTATGATGGTGTACTCAATGACAAACCTGGGTACACAAATGGCAAAATGTAATTTTTTCGGATGAATCCAGGTTCCATTTACAGCATCATGAGGGTCACATCCATGTTTGGCAACATCACAGTGAATGCACATTGGAAGCGTGTATTCGCCATCGCCATACTGGTGTATCATCTGGCATGATGGTATGGGGTGCCATTGGTCACACGTCTCGGTCACCTCTTGTTCGCATTGATGGCACTTTGAACAGTAGATGTTACGTTTCAGATGTGTTACAACCCGTGGCTCTACCTTTCATTCGATCCCTGCTAAACCCTATATTTGAGCAGGATAATGCACGACTGCATGATGAAAGTACGGAACCTCTCTGGATACAGAAAATGTTCAACTGCTGCCCTGGCCAACACATTCTCCAGATCTCTCACCTATTGAAAACGTTGGTCAATGGTGGCTGAGCAACTGGCTCATCACAATACGCCAGTTACTACTCTTGATGAACTGTGGTGCCGGCCGAAGTGGCCGTGCGGTTAAAGGCGCTGCAGTCTGGAACCGCAAGACCGCTACGGTCGCAGGTTCGAATCCTGCCTCGGGCATGGATGTTTGTGATGTCCTTAGGTTAGTTAGGTTTAACTAGTTCTAAGTTCTAGGGGACTAATGACCTCAGCAGTTGAGTCCCATAGTGCTCAGAGCCATTTTTTTGAACTGTGGTATCGTGTTGAAGCTGCATGGGCAGCTGCACCTGTACATGCTATCCAAGCTCTGTCTGACTCAATGCCCAGGCATATCAAGGCTGTTATTATGGTCAGAGGTGGTTGTTCTGGGTACTGGTTTCTCAGGATCTATGCACCCAAATTGCATTAAAATATAATCACATGTCACTTCTAGTATAATATATTTGTCCAATGAATAACTGTTTATCATTTGCATTTGTTCTTGGTGTAGCAATTTTAATGGACAGTAGTGTACTTTTAAGGGTTTTGAACACCAAAGAAACGTTTTGTTGACATAATGAAACATTTTTGAAAATGCAACACTTTGTCACTACCAACCACCATAGTTTGTTGTCATAAAATCATATAGAGGGAATACAGGTGATATAGGTCAGTCTGCACTTCCCAAGGAATTGGAAGCAAATGCAGTGTGACAGCAGGTTGATTGCTTTGATCAGCGCCAACAATGACAGGCCATATATGAGGGTCACAAGTTTTGGGATTCTAAAGGCTACTAGGTGCAGGAAATTCTTGTAACTCTTGGGTCTGAATAACACAATTTGCATTCAGACTTATTACTACACCGAAGGGTGATTGTATACATTATAAAAAGCAAAGGCTGCAACTGGCTGCACAACAGAAGTAGGTGTTCCTGCCCACAGGGTTAGAGTGAATGGCTGAATCACACTTGCAGCATTGCAAAGTGTGAACTTCGAGGCCACTACTCCAAGTGAGAAAATAGATTTGTTGGAGCTTATCTGAAGATTTTGGTAGGGAGCACACAGTAAGTTATCTCAGATGGAGAGTCATCATCAGATGCAGAAGTAACATTGGGTGTGCCTCCCGGAAAGTGAGTTGTGACTCCTGCTTTTTATGTTGTATATTAATGACGTTTTGCAGATGATGCTGTTACCTATAATGAAATACTAGGTGGGAGAAGCTCCAGAAATATTGGGTCAGATGTTTCTAAGATGCCAATATGGTGCAGAGACTTAGTACTTGCTCTCAATGTTCAGAAAAGTAAAATTTTTCAATTCACAAATGAAAAAACTGAATGTCCTATGACTATTATATCAATGAGTCACGGGAAACTGAATGAGAAAGTATGTTCAGTTGTGAATAAAGCAAGTGGTAGACTTCACTTTATTGGTAGAATATTGGAGAAGTGCAATCAGTTTACAAAAAAGATGGCTTACAAATCACTCAGGCAACCCTTCCTAGAATATTGCTCAAGTGTGTGGACCCGTACCAGATAGGACTAACAGGGAATATTCAACATATACAGAGAAGGGCAGGGTGAATGGTCACCAATTTATTTAATCTGTGGTAGAGTTTCACAGAGATACTGAAGGAAATGAACTGGAAGATTCTTAAAGATAGATATAAACTATCCTGAGAAAGTCTGCTAACAATGTTTCAAGAACTGGCTTTAAATGATTACTCCAGAGATATACAACACCACCTTACATATCACACACATAGGGATTGTGAGAATAAGATTAGAATAATTATTGCATGCACAGAGGCATTCAATCAATTATTTTTTCTACACTCCATAAATGAATGGCTCAGGAAGAAACACTAATAAATAGTAGAATGGCACATACCCTATGCCACGCACCTCACAGTGATTTGCAGAGTACGGATTTAGCTGTAGATGTAGATGTAGCAGTAGGAGCTGGCTATGAGCAACAAGAAGTTCGCTGCCCAATGGTCTAATTGCTCACTTGCCCTGAATAAATGGAACCGGGTTTTTAAGGGATTGTGGCAGCACACTATTTCTTCGTATCTGTAGTCGGCCCACCAATCCACCAACATCACATGCATTGGCTGTTGTGTCTTAGCCAGAGACGCCAGGGAATTGAAAACAAGTTTAGATCATTTCTCTTCTCCTACTCTGTAGGTTGTGATGTTTCTGGACATTACATTGACCCCAAGTTCCATAGCAACAGCATTCAGCTGGAAGCTGTTGTTTGTTGTAATAGGACGTGTAGTGACATTCAACCTTGTTCTATGTCAATTGGCATTGCCCTGAGGTGCCTCGTGAGTGGGGTGTGATGTCGCAGCACTGTTACCCATTTCTCATCTCATTCTAACCTGTGTAAACACACTGAATCGCAGTTAGCATAGGCAGTAAGCTTCGTACTTGCCCATAATTTTTTTTTGTATGTTTGTGGGCGGGTAAGAGGGTGTGTGTGAGTGTGGCCAGCCATCTGCTAGAGTGACACCATTCAGCAGCTTCTAGGCAGTGGATGCAGTTGCTGAGAGTTTCTGCAATTGAGTAATTTTTTACAATATTCTCTCTAATTGTAACAACGATTCCAAATCTGTTGCATAGAGGTGAACCTTTATCTTTTGGGATTCTGTAGTTCAGTACATCAAATATGTCATTAAGTACATTCTGTGCACAGACACTAAGGGTTATTCTGCTGAAGTCATTAAAGGACTGAACTATTCATCATGGAAATAGGCATGATGTCATCTATATATCCTGCATTTTTCATCCATTTAGACTAAAGTTATACCTCAGTAATGCAGTTTGTTATTGTTAGGCCACTCATTTGATTAGTTATGAAGAATGTGGTACAGAAACTTCTTAACTTCAATCTGTTACATAGCATAATACCTCCATCTATGAAATGGCTCTGCGACAACTTTAACAGGTGTGACGTTCTAGAAAAAGCCTCTGCTCTTGACTAAGAAAATGTTGTATTTGTACCAACACAAAATATGGGTGTAAAAAATACCCAGGTTTATGTTACAGCTACAAAAATTGTTGCACCCTCTTTGACAGCCTTGATGAATGTCAGAAGAAAACTTCTAGCCATAACTGTATAGTAAGTGTAATAACCTGTGTTTCCTTATACAACGTGTGAATTGTGGTAATGTGAACACTGGGGTGGGGTAATTAAGTGCTTGTGATGTTCAGAAGTAGAGTGCAATGTTCCTTCAGACAGGCATGCATGTCCAAAGCAACAGTGCATTGTACTTCTGAACAACATAGCGCATGTCCATCTGCTGACACCAGGTAAGTGACTTTAAAACAAATTGTGAATTTTGATTAATATATTTCGCCTGTACAGGAGTACACATAATGAATGTAAGAGTGCAAGTTGAAGACACATAGTTGACAATAAGTGGAAGTTTGGGTTTACCCGTGAATCATGGTGGGATAGGCTAATGGTAAGGCTACTGTGTTTAGTAAAGAGAAATCTGGGTTAGAGTCCTGGTCTGTCAGAAATTTTCATTGTTGTCATTCCATTATACAACTGATGGTTGTTCATATTTGAAACAATGAGTTCATTTCATCAACATTGGTGTGTTGAACTACTGGTATGCCCTCCAACGGTGAATGTGGGAAATCTATGAGGATGCCAGGTCGGCGTTTAGATATGGATGGATTTGTAAGGTGTTGACCTGCATGATGAGGGAATTTGTTACCTCTCCCAATAATATGTTGCATCCTTTTAGTGCCAGTTCTTTCTCTGCCTCCCCTTCTCGTGAGGTTGATATTGCAAAAATCAACCATTTAAAGTCTTTCTGAATCTGAAGAACTTTCAACGTGATGAAATTTATATAGATTTTGAAAATGAATTTTCACTCTGCTGCAAGGTTCGTGCTGATTAGAAACTAGAAATTTCCTGAAAGATGGAAACCATATGCCGGACTTGGTCTTGAACATGGCATCTTTTGTTTTAGAGGGCAAGTGCACTACTGACTGAGCTATCCAAGCACACTTTGTGAACAGCCCTCACCACTGTACTTCTACCAGAGCCTCATCTCGTACATTCCCTACATTACTGAAGTTCTTCTGCATAACTTCTGGGACTACCCCTCCTGGAAGAAAGGATATTTTGGAGCTATGGCTTAACCACAGCCTGGGGGATCATTTCCAGGAGTGTTAGTGAGTATCTCATCTCTAACCTTCCAAATTTCACTGAATTTTTCCTGCATACGTTTTGGGACTGATATCCATCTGTGAAGGCAGGTCATGAGATGTATTCGTATAGCTCAATTGGTAGAGGCCTTGACCATGAAAGGCAAAGTTTCTAGAACTGAGCCCCAGTCCAGCACACAATTTTAATCTGTGTGAAAGTTGTCTTGAGGGCAATTCAGAACGTGAATCATGGTCACAACATGACATTCCAATCTAACCGTTACCCCCATCAAAGGATCCTAGCTCAGTTCGTGATCTAGGAGGAGTGAGGAACCTCAGTCAATCTGTTCCAATATGTTGTATCATAACACAGTTTTCAAACAATGTTCTTGTTGTGGCCTTCAGTCCAAGTACTGGTTTGATGCAGCTGTACTTAACAATACAAAAATACCATTTACATTCAGCTCTACTTTTCCACTACTGAAATTTAATACTACTTGATGTCAATTTTAAAAATCTACTCCTAAAAGTGTGTATGTTACAGCTTATGTCCTTGGTATGTCTGGGCCAACCTAATTAGCGTTGAATTTCCTCCTTCCTACAGTTAAAACTTCTCTTTCTCCACAATTGTTTCCATAACTGCAATTCTTTGTTATGACAGAATTAGCAAGGTTTCTCATCTTCACTCTTACCATATGTGATGTCGCTGATAACCAGAGTAACACTTCATGCAAAACAGCAAGTCTTCACCTGCAAAAATAATCACAGGGTGAATGACTTTCTGTGATCAGTACCAGGTCAGATTAAAGAAAGATTCAGAGGCAGGCTGCAAGCTCTTTTACCCATAGGTTTGAACAACATGCAAGTATTACACAGATTGGGAAGTTAAATGGGAATCCCTGGAGGGAAAGTGGCCTTCTTTTTGAAGAACACTGTTGAAAAAATTTAGAGCACCAGCATTTGAAGCTGAATGCACAACGATTGTACTGCTGCCAACATACATTTTACATAAGGACCATGAAGATAAGATGAGAGAAAAAGATTAGGGCATAATGGAAGCATTCAGGTAATTGTTTTCCCCTCACTCTGTTTGTGAGTGGAACAGAAATGGAAATGACTAATTGAGTTACACGATACAGTCGACCACACACTGTACTGTGGCTTGTAGAGTATGTATGTAGGTGTAGATGAAAATAAAATGAAACAACTTATATCAGATACCATCCCCTTATATCTTCATGATGTAAAAAGTGAGTGCTACTATGACTGCTCTCTTTAACCCATCTAGTGGCTAGTGGTGCTGTGTCTCGTTCACGGAGTCCTGGGTTCGATCCCCGGCTGGGTTGGGTATTTTCTCCACCCAGGGACTGTACGCTTGCATTGTCCTCACCATTTCATCATCATTCATGAAAGTGGCGAGACTGGACTGAGTAAAGTTATGGTTTCATACAGGCACTGATAAGCACTGAATTGAGCACTCCACAAACCAGCCATCATCATCATCATTGTCATCATCATCATCATCATCATCATCTCTTCTATCCTGACTGTTGACTCGACTATCACCTGTATTGTCATCATCATTGTTACTTTTATTGTTATGAGGAACTGTCTCCTATAAGATTATTTCCTCAGTCTGTGGATCCAACGTCCACAAACTTTTTCTACTCATAGCTATTTCTACTGAATCAACGGCCATAATTGTTGTCATTACACATTTGTGGGTTCTGAGGCTGCTGATCTCTGAATGGTACGCATTTGGGAATCTCCATCTTCAATTTTCAGTTATTTGGTCTGTATGGCTGTGGAAAGTCCTCTAGCTTGTATCAGCGACCGAAGAATCTTGATAAAAAATTCAAGCTGTAATAGTCCAGTTTTTGTAGAAACCTTTGAAATGCTTAACTATTATCATTGCAATAGGTTGCTTGTATAATGTGCCTTAACTTTAGATGAGACATTTGAAAAAAGGCCCCCCCCCCCTGCCACATCAACTATTTTATAACAATAATTTTAACAGCATGGGAGAATAAACAGAGCACACATCTTAGGCTCTCAGCAACAAATTTATGTCTTCCAAAATATTCTATTAATGTTCAAGAGGTTGTAATATGTGAGGACTTTTGTGTTATATAGTTTTATTCCACATTAAATTTGCAAGACACAACCCTATTGGTTCTTACTGCACACACTCTGCAAATTTACTCACTCATTTATCATGAGCTTGTCTGTGTTTACGATTGCCGGCTCATGTAAAATGGCCTTTTCACTGTGTAACAGTTACCTCAATTCAGAATTGAGCAATACGAGATTTTGATGCTCACGTTTCAAACACGTATGCGTCCTGCTTGTGCTTTAACTCTGATTCAATCTACAATATAATATTTCGACAAAATACTTCACTTTTATGTGCCCTGTATGGAGTTCAAACTCTCAGAACCCATTCTGCAGGAGTGCTCATGCTCAACTCAGTCACTCTGTCACACCAGATCATCTCCAGGTGCCAGTTTCTCCCTTACAGAATGATGGACATCCCAGTGTGCACTGCCACTGTGCTGTAGCAAGGAACTGGAAGGACAGTTCCGATTCTTCAAGTGTAGGATCAATATCCTTAGAATATGCTGATAAATTCTGCAGGACTGTATAGATTATCTGAAAAGTGATTTTCTTTTTGCCAACCACATACTTGAAAAATGTGAAAGAGCAAAAATCATGTTGTTTCAAATTTCTGGATGTGGTGTTGCATGTGATACATGCTTGCATTGTGGGTGACTAGACTGAAGGAACACTCAGAAGTGAGAGGCCAGATATTTGTAGCCGGTCCTCAAACTCCAGCTTGTGACACATGGCATGGGGAGTCAATTAGTAATCTAACTGTTGTGTAGAAGCCCACTGGCCTACAAATATTTTGCCTTAAAAAATTGACTGCAGGGACACAGACAAGCACAATATCAGTATGTCTTCAGTATGGCACCCTCCATTCATATCACAGCTGTCAACAGTGATGATTACCGTTGTTTTAGCTTCCTCTACAGACAGAACAAAAGCTTTGTGTTACACACCGATGACATCACATAGTGGTGCTTCATGCCATCTGCCCAGTTTAGGATGGTGCGACATCGACATATGTAGGTTCTGAGTCTGACAGGTTGAGGGAATCTGACATCTGGTTTTGCTGGAGTAGCATTATCCTGAGTTTTCTTGTTTTTCTCTTCAACAGCTTTCAAGGATTGGGACTCTTGAAGGACTTACCCTGTGGTGGTAGGAACTGAAGAGGAGCCAGCAGCCCTTGGACCTGAAATAGTGTCTTCTTCAACCACTCCATGTCTAGTGTTCACCGTTCCATCAACAATGACGCCATTAATCTTCTGCCCTTCCTTACTGTCTCTGACTGGTGTTAGTTTGCTGGTCTGGGCATTCCCAGGGAGAGGATCCCATAATTGGAGCGAGTCACTAGTAGATGCTGGAGGAGGGAACTGTGTGTGGGGAGGTGATGTACCCAAATATGGTACATAATAAAGATATTTCTGGTGATCTAGCCACAGTCATGACAGAATGCACTATTTTTGAGATGGTATGAAAATAATAGTATTTTTTCCAGGCTCCTTAATATGACAGAATGTAAAATCAGACCTCTTCAGGTCTTCGCTTGCCTATTTTGAGGATTGGAAAGTGAGTGGGTTGTTGTCTGCAGTTTCTGCATTGTCCTTGATACTTATTTTCCTCTGACAGTGTGCTCATGGCAGGAAGGTTACTGGTCATGAAATAACACTTATATCTGTGTAGAGAGATTTCTGGAGCATCAGGGCCACAAGCTGATACCTTTGATCTTTCCACTGTGCCTGATACCATCATGTGCCACCTACTCCAAACGAGACCTCTACCTGCAGACAGCACTAAAATCGAGCAATGCTCTTCTGCTTCAGCTCGCATTTCTGAGAATTCCAGTGCCCACAAACAGGCTGACAAATTCTCGCCATCGTGCACTGGATGGCAACGGTTCGGGCCTCAGTTGTGTGCACCTGTGTTGTAAGGGGCTGCCACTGGGTGCGATTAATTATGGGATGTGACTGCTGGAATTGCAGTGACTTGCTATGATTTTTATAATGGAGGAAGTCTTAGCAAGGAAGTTCACTTCACCACTCCTGTTTGACACTGCTGCTGTAGTAGACACTTGCAACAAGCAAGAAAAGGAATTAAACTGTATAACAAGAAAGGGACTGCATCACTACAGACAGTGTGGTCAGTCGTGGGATTTTCTGTGTGTGTATAATAAAATTAGAAGGGTTGTTCTGCAGCTGGAGGAGTGGTAAATCTGCTGAAACTTGTTGCTAGTTCTGTACCATTCGTATGTGTTGTTTTGTGCCTCTGTTGTTGAAACGTCCTTGATTATGCACTCACCTACTAATTTGGTTCAGTTAATCAGGTCTGAGGGGAGAATCATATGGGATGGAGTGTAAATGGCTGCACAAGAGGAACAGTATCACATCTTGCACCTAGAGGCACTGACTGTCATCCCTTCAGTGTTGAATTTGCAGTTCCAAGTGCAGCCCTAAGAATTTCCTGTCCAATGGCTGTAACTTGCAAATGTTACATGATGGTGTGTACAGCACACAAATGTGATGGTTACCTGTACATTCTTTAAGTGACTGCTCTTTATGAATAGCATGGCCATCCACAATTAAGAGGACTAGATTCATTCCTGTTGGCAGAATGTGAAGTTTAAAATGCTACAACCACCGCAAGAACATGTTGCGATTCATCCACCTGCTTTCAGGAGCTCCACAAAAAATTATTTCTTTTGAACCTACCATCAGTGGATCATCTTTATACCGTTTCTTCTGAGGAAAAATGAAAATTGAAAAGTGCAGGTATAAAATGGCATGTGACATCCATTGTCGATGTTTCTGTTAAGACACTACAGTTTTGAAAAAGCGAAACACTGAGAGATGTGATCACAGGGAAATTGATACCACTGATTACAGACTTGACACTACAGACATGAGTAACACTACGGACCTGTACCTGCACTGTGATTCTATACCACGAGGTCTAGGGACAATGATGGCAGCTCGATGGTGGCGCTTCTCTGTACTGAACTGCCACAGTCAAAGAGCACGTGAACATGTTGCTGGAGAATACTCTGCCACACGGTTCTTAGGCACATCTACATAGCATCAATTGTGGGCTGCTGTACACCTGAATGTACAAGTTGCCAACCAACCATATCCCACACACGGTTGATGGGTGACATGTCAGATGAACAGACAAGCAACGGAAGTTATGGCACCATTCGTTCTTCGAAGATGAGTTGCACATTCCTTACTACATTTAGCTGAATGTTGTCATACTAAAATATGCCATGTGGAATGGCTTGAATTAGGGCCAGTGACTTGGGATGTAAAACCTCCATGATTTAGTGGTAACTGTTCAGGTAGTCCTCAAAATATAGGTAACGCGCTCTTATGTTAACATTTGGCGATTGTCCACTTTCCCGCTCACCATACATTCTGCACGATTGGCTTCACAATGGTGATGTTGAAAGTGTATGCAGCCATTACTGTGAGGCACCTCGTAGAATTTGGTATACATATGAAGGCCAATTCTTGCCACCTTGAATCTGGCAGTGCTACAGAATACAAGAGCTGCAACAGTTTGTCACATCTTCTCTGGTGTTATATTGTGTTGCGTTCAGTCACTGCTTCAGATTTAGACCTTACTTTCACACTGTCATTAATCCTCTGTGTGGTTGTTAGTGTGAATTGTTAGTGAATGCTTGTATGTCGCAAGTGGCATTGTGGGTGTGGGGTGTGACAGATCCTAAGAACTGGAACTGTTTGCCACATTTTACAAATGCAACTGTTGGGAAAACAGGGATGTTACCTGACAGTGACACCCATCACTTGCACTGTCAGGAATATCACATCACAAAGTCTGCCTTTCCAACATGATAGTATCTCTTTCAAAATGTTGGTCCAACAGGTTCAACAACTCCCGTGCAGCTGTAAAATCTGAGGGTAGGTCCACTGTTGGTGTGTAGTCCCCATGCTTTTCCCCCATGCTTTGGTACAAACACTATTTCGGTAATCTCACTACCAAGTGTCATCTTCACAACACCAATAATGAACTTTCGAACAGGCCTGTGCACGGATTCATTATTAACCACTATCGCCCATCACAAATAAATGCCACTATTATACAACATGCACGCATGCACCATCTTCCATGCGTATGGCCTCTCACCTGACCTTGCAATGCATGTGACACTTACAGCCCTAGATGGACAAACAGATATATTTCTGGTGTGCGGTAGTGCTTGTTGTCTTGTGCTCCTGTTTTTCTGTGGGATACACATGGTTAATCAAACATGTTTAACTTTAGTCCTCACCCTTTGAAGCTTGCTCTCTCTCCTGTAGGATGCTCATTTCACATTTATCACAAACTCTGTCATTACATATACTGTGATCAGACATCTCCTGCTGTAGTAGCCCATGGATTGTGAGCAATTGTGTCACCTGACCCTTTGCACACGTTGTTCATGGTCACAGGCAGGTAAAGATTAAGTGCATATCCTCATCGTTCATAAAAGTCTAGACGAAAATCATGAGCCACATGTGATATGCTTCGTTTGTGTGTTGAATCCAAAATGACGTATTTAAAAATTTCCTCCATAATGAGCATTAGCACCATAAAGTGTGTCCCGATCTACAGTATATTACCATTATCATACTTCTAATCTTCTTTAGACACGAAATTTTCAAAGTACAAAGTTAGATATGGTCATCAGCCTACCACTCTGTTGCAAGCAGACATGTCTGGAGGTTATGGAAAATGTGGCATTTCACAATCGCACATAAATTGCTTTCTTTACAAGCCTGTTCACCTCTCAAAGTCTGTTAAGAGTTATCACCAGGAGATCCTGTATCTTCTCTGGTTTGTGATAAATTTCCTTCCATCATACAACTAACCACTTCTTTCATTCTATTTTTGTATCTTTTTCCTCTATTATCCCTTCTCTCCTTAAATTTTGGTATTTAATAACCCATCCTGCAACAATAGAAGGGGGTTTAAAATGCTTTTCATAAATATGCAAATTGACAAAACAGTTGTAGTTTGTTAGAACAACATTGAACAATTCTTTACATCTCTAACTACACAATCAGATGTGATTGCCATAATGCAACATTTTTAGACAGAGCTCTTGAATTGTTCAAGAAATATTCAGAATACTATGTTGACTAAATATATAAAATATACAAACATTTTAAGCCTACAAGACGTGTAAACACACACATTATACGCGATCGTAGCCAGCGAAGTTTGCTGGAAGTGCTAAAATTTTTTTGCCATGAACGAAATTCTCATTTGCAAGTAACTCACTCAGAACCAACACTGTTATAACATTTAATCACCAATAATTGCGTGGATATTCAAACACTCTCACTTAGAAACAATAGCTGGTTACATGATAACAACTCAGTATCTCTTATTCGACTGCCATGCCATGACATGCAGCTGGCGCCGTTCGTAGCTAGGTGACGCTCCCGCGCTAGGCCGAGTTGCGGAGCACATCTATCGCCGTTTGCGCGTGCTGTCGTGGCGGCACTGTTAAATGTCGTGGCACTGTCACAACACTTTTCCCCCCTTGAAAAAAAAAAAAAAAAAAACACTCACTTCCTTGGAGATATGGACAGTGCGGAGACATCCATGGCCTCTTGTGAGGCCCCGAGAAGATCCCACGGTGGGGGACACGAGAGTATGGTCGAAAATGTCTAGGACAGAAGCTCGTGTGTGGAACGGGCCTCCTGGACGAGATGATGGGTGAAAACTCCGGAGCAGCATCCATAGGTATAGTGGACCTGGGGGTGTGTTCCAGCAAGACGGGTCCCGGAAAAGGCGGCGTCATGACTGGGGCCGGTTCCGGCGGACTCGGAAGCGGTAGCGACGTCGGCTGCATCAACACGTATGGTAGATGGGCAGTAGCGACAGGACTGGCTTCTCAGGCTGGTGGAGGCGAAGGATGGGGCGGTGGCACTGGCGTGGCCACCACTCGTGGGCACATCTGGTCATAAAGGCGAACAACCATACCATCGTCCTTACGTATTTCACAAAGCCGGTGGCCGCGAAGAGCCTTGTCCACCCCTGGAATCCATTTAGGGCGAGATCCATACCCTCGTGCCCACATGTCGGTGCCCACTGAGTATTTTCCTACACTAGGGGACACAGCACAAGGCCTGACAGGGTGAAGCAGGTGCAGTAGAGTGCGCGGTTGGCGGCCATGCAAGAGTTCAGCAGGGCTGCGATCACCCAGAAGCGTGAAGCGATAAGAACTCAGTGATTTTTCCATGAATGACACTCTGCTGCAATTTCTAAAGAATTTTTTCATCTGGCTTTTCAAAGTGCGGACAAGGCGCTCGACATCCCCATTCGATTGCGGATGGAAAGCGCAAAGATTTTGGACAAAGGCAGCGTTCTCGCCGCAGTGGTGGGCGACGGACATCGAACAACAAACGGAAACTTCGAGAAGGCGACAATCAACAGTAGCCAATAAGTACTGAGGAAGGGGCCGGCAAATTCAGCGTGCACCCGTTCCCATGGCTGCGCCGGATCACGCCACTCAGAGGGCATTGTACGAGGTGCAGCCAGTTGTTGAGCACACTGACTACACGCAGCAACCGTGTGGGCAACGTCCGAATCAATACTGGGCCAATAAATGTGCCTGCAGGCCAGGGACTTAGTCCGAGAAATACCCCAATGGCCTTCATGCAACAGTTTGAGAACATCTTTGTGAAGAGAGGCTGGCACGACGACCTGTGGAGATGCGCCATCCGTGGCCAGAAGAACAACACCATCATGAACAGACAGACGAAGGCACAAGGCATGGTAGTTGCGAAGAGAATCCGATGCCCGGCCCTTGGTCCAGTCCGGTCAACCCCGTTGAACAAAACCGATCACCTGGCGCAGGACCAGGTCCCGCGCAGTAGCCGACGCGACCTGCTAACCTGTAAGTGCAAAACCCCCGACCGCACCACGTTCTTCCTCATCAATGTGGAAACAGAGTGGTTCATCACGATCGAAAACCGGGTCGGGGCCCATTAGCAATCGCGACAATGCGTCAGCGTTGGAGTGCTGGGCCGTGGGGCAATAGTGAATCTCATAGTGAAAACGAGACAAGTATAAGGCCCAACGTTGCAGGCGGTGAGCTGCCTCATCCGGAAGCGACGCCGATGGGCTGAACAGAGAGACCAGCGGCTTGTGGTCGGTGATGAGGTGAAACTTAGAACCATACAAAAAAACGCTGAACTTTTTTAGAGCACAAATGATAGCGAGCGCCTCCTGTTCGATTTGAGAGTAACACCGTTGCGCATTGTTGAGGGTCTTGGAAGCATAGGCGTTGTTTCGTCCCGTCCCATCCTCATACCCATGGGCGAGAACAGCCCCTAGGCCATACTGTGACGTGTCAGTCGCCAGAACCAAGTGCAGACACGGACGGAATATGGCAAGACAAGGCGCCAACTGCAAATGAGCCTTCAAGCGGACAAAAGCCTGCTCACACTTGTCGGACCAACAGAAACGGACGTTTTTGCGTAACACCTGATGCAGGGGGTGAGCTACAGCCACCGCGGATGGAATGAATTTGTGATAATAAGCAATCTTGCCTAGAAACGCCTGAAGTTCTTTGACTGTAGACGGCCGGGGTAGAGCGTTAATTGCCGCAACGTGCTGACGTAGAGGACGTATACCCTCACGGGACAAGTGGAAACCAAGATACACAATGGAGGGTTAGAAGAACTGTGATTTGTCCAGATTGCACCTCAACCCAGCCAAATGCAAAACCCGAAACAATGAACGCAAGTTGCGAAGGTGCTCCTCAGTGGAGGCCCCAATGACAACAATGTCATCCAGACAGTTTATGCAGCCGGGAACGGAAGCCGTGAGCTATTCCAAAAACCACTGAAAAATGGCTGGCACTTTAGCGACGCCAAATGGTATGCCTCTGATAAGTCAAGTTTGGAAAAGAACTGGCCCCCAGCGAGCTTGGTAAATAACTCCTCAGGACGGGGAAGAGGATAAGTGTCAATGAGGTTCTGAGCATTGACAGTGGCTTTAAAATCACCACACAATCGCAGACTCCCGTTTGGTTTAGAAACCACCATGATGGGCGATGCCCATTCGCTGGAGGTAACAGGAAGGAGAATCCCTGAAGCTGTTAACCTGTCTATCTCAGCCTTGACAGGTGCACGCAACGCCACCGGAATAGGGCATACCCGGAAAAACTTAGGGCGAGCTGTAGGTTTAAGAGTAATGTGGGCTTCAAAATCCTTGACACGACCCAGACCAGCAGAGAACACGAGCGAAAATTCAGAACACAATCCATCCAGCTGTTGATACAGAATATCCTCAGATGTGAGGTGCAAATCATCAATAGAGAACCCGAACAACTGGAAAGCATCATAACCGAACAGGTTTTCAGTGCCCACAT
Organism: Schistocerca serialis cubense; assembly: GCF_023864345.2. Lineage (NCBI taxonomy): Eukaryota > Metazoa > Arthropoda > Insecta > Orthoptera > Acrididae > Schistocerca > Schistocerca serialis. Next base: position 3,264,012 of record NW_026048487.1, read on the forward strand.
GATCCACCACATAAAATGTGAGGGGCCTAACAACAGACCTGTAGGCAGCAAAAGCATAAAACTGGCCAATGATAGGAATTTTCTGTTTATTATAAGTTCTCAGATTTCGTGTAACTGGAGACAAGGGATGGGAGCCCAACTCAAAATATGTGCGAGAATTAATGAGAGTTATTGCAGAGACAGTGTCCACTTGCATGAGAATGCCTTTATCGAGAACACGAACAGTAACAAACAACTTATTTGTTTGAGAAAGCACACAGTTAACATCCATGACCGATGCCTCGTCCTCATTGACAGGAACTTTAGGGGACTGACACACAGAAGCAATGTGGCCTTTATTCCTACATGAATTACACGTGACCCAACGTTTTGGACACGCGGCCCTCTCATGCTGTATGAAACAACGTGCACAAGAAGGAAGTGCGGAATGAACCTGCTTCTGTGGTTGCTGTTTTCGCTGCAAGCGTTGCGACCCAACGCGACGTTGTTTATGTGAGTGAGCCACCACCACATCTTCGTTCTCCTGTGAAACAGGCAAATTGTCTGTGTCGAACGTTGACTGTACAGCGCCTACATCACACCACGTGTCTATTTGCGCGCCAGCAGCGTGAGACACTTCAAAGGATTGAGCGATGCTTAGAACTTCCGACAACGACGGGTTTGGCAGTTGTAGGGCATGTTGCCGAACTCCTTTATCAGGAGCAAGCCATAGAATAGCATCCCTAACCATTGAATCAGCATAAGACTCATGATGAGTGTCTGTGACAAACTGACATCTCCTACTCAGACTGTGTAGTTCCGCCGCCCAAGCCCGGTAAGATTGATGGGGCTGTTTACGACACCGGCAGAACACCACGCGGGCGGCAACAACATGGGTGTTTTTTCGGTAATAGTTAGACAATAAGTCACACATTTCTTGGAAGGACAGAGAAGCAGGTTCCTGCAGAGTGGCTAACTGAGATAGCAGCTGATAGATCCGTGGGGAAATCCAAGATAGAAATAACGATATACACATAGGAGCGTCGACAATGCCGAAAGCCAATAAGTGTTGCCGCAAACACTTCTCATAATCCTCCCAGTCTTCAGCGGCCTCGTCATAAGGAGGGAATGGAGGCGGAGAAGAGGAAGACAGACGATGAGTAAGCGACATCGACAACACCTGAATAGCAGCCGTCAGCTGTGTTTGTTGTACAATGAGCACTTGCATAAGCTGTTCCATGTCTGCCCCGTCACGAACACACAAATCCACAACGCAGTGAAAATATCTGACCTTGTTGCCAAAAAGTGTTATAGCCTTTAATCACCAATAATTGCGTGGATATTCAAACACTCTCACTTAGAAACAATAGCTGGTGCCGTTCGTGGCTTGGTGGTGCTCCCGTGTTCAGTCGAGTTGCCGAGCGCCTCTATCGCCGTTTGTGAGTACTGTCGTGGCGGCACTGTTAAATGTCATGGAACTGTCACAACAAACACCACAAGCAGTATTACATTCCCACTCCAGATGGCAAGCATTTAAAACAGTTTGAAGTATGCTTTGTGGTTAGTATTTTCAGGAATTCAAATGTATAACCTCACCCAATATATAGACCTGCATGATCTTCTCTACTTCAATAACGGTATACTTACAATTGCAAAAAATCGTTATCCAATTTAAGTACCGCAAGGTGAATTTACAATGACATTGCTCTTGTCTTTATGTATCAGTTTTGTACTAGATTTCATTCAATGATTAAAATTTACATAACTGTTTGCATTTAACAGTTATTCATTAATTTTCTTAATATTTGAAAATCTATTTTTCAGACTTATCTCAAACCCAGTATCGGAAAGCTTGTAATGAAGATGAGGAAGCTGTTGTTGTGCAGAGTTATGATAATATCGTATTAAACTTCTTTCTGTAAAGGAGTTGGCTATCAGAGGACAATTACTTTGTAGGTCCATGTATTACTTCCATTTACAAATTGCAGGAAGTGTCATCTACAGAAGTAGCAAGTGGTCTCAAAAATAATTTGTAATCTTGGAATGGATTTAGTACATCCCTAAATCGTCCAGGTTCATCCTTCATTGTACTAATTAGGAGAATGTACACCTTGTAATTCTTATCCTGGACAATAACTGTCATCAGAAAAATGCAGCACATTTCTCCGCTTTGTCTGTCTTTCCACATTGGAAGTTTTCTCATGAAAGTGATTTATATTTTTCAGTCATTTCATAGCAGGCTAGTGTGCAAGGCAATCAAATGTCCTGTAATATCCAAGGCAAACCAAGGTCGGCAGCCCACTATGGATATTCTGTTTTGTGGTGATGCCTTCTTTTGAGCTTTAAAAACTGATTTATTGGGATTCTCTAGTCAAAAAGACTTTTCAGGACATTTCTGCAGCTACGCCAGCAGAGTTCACTGTGATTTGGTTTTTTGCCATACTCATCCCCAATTTGAACTATAATTTTCTGAAACTGTCATTGTGTCCAAAGTGGGATATCAGGTAACTGACTGTCAAGAATGTTTATCGCCAATGGTCATTCAGCTAGAATTAGGCTTTGTTTTTGTACAGATCACAATAAAATTTTCTGAAGCTATTTGCAGTAAATAGAGAGCATTGACATACAAGTAATTTGTAAATACTTTACATGGTAAGGCAGTGAACATAGTGTTCATTCCACATTAATTGTGCTCACCAGGTTAGTAATCGTAATGTACCACGCTAACAAATACAAAATACACTGATGCAGTGATTAAAGAATTATTAATTGTATGCTGACAGTGCAATTAGCTGTTATCTTGCATGCTAATAACCATTGTACATTATTCTCTTTGTGAGGGCCTATCAGTTAACAAAATAAACAGTGGATGTAGTCGATTTTACAGACTGATCTCAGCACTACTCAGATCATGAAATCTTGCAAACAGAGAAATGGGTTGTCCAATAACCAATTGTGCAGTTTTTCATTAAAAATTGGTAACAGCATGCCCCAAGCACTTTGTGTTATTATTTGAAGAGTTTTAAAATAGTCACCTTGTGTTAGAGACACGGTGGTGTTAATCTGTATCTTGGTACGTCATCGTCCACCTTCATTCTATTGTTGTAGTACGAATTTCTACCCTAGCAGAATTTTATGTTTACATATAGTAAACAGATATATGTGTACATATTTACATTTACAACAGTCAATAGTCTGAGCCTGGTAAAGAGAGGACGACAGTGCTCTCTGGGACTTGTTTTACACATTATGCATTACAATCTTTCCTGAGTTCTGAGATTTTTGGCAGTGTAGGAGGGTGTCTTATCAAACGAGGAGGCCATAAGTAATATGTGATGGCAACAGTCCAAAGTACGAGGGCGGTTCAGAAAGTAACCTCCGATTGGTCACAGTGCGGGTTGTGGGGGGAGTAGCGACGCCATCTGTGCGTTCACGCACTCAACAGGTCAGTCGGCATCAAGCCGTGGTCAAGTGAACATCGTACCTGCACTAGTTTAGTTTTTGTGGCAGTTTGAAATGTGTGCTGCAATAGAAATCCCCGCCAAATGTGAAGTGCGTGCTGTCATAAGGTTTTTTACAGCCAAAGGATATTCTGCAGCAGCTATTCATCGTGAGCTTTGTGCCGGGTACGGACCAAGAGTTATGAGTGAAGGAGTTGTCCGTGAATGGGTACGTTTATTTAAAAGTGGACGAGAAAACGTTTTCCACAGATTTCTAAGACTCTCTTGTAGGAGATAGTGACAGCAAGATTGGGTTACCGTAAGTTCTGTGCACGATGGGTACCCAAAATTCTTACCGACCGCCACAAAACTCAAAGAATGGCCTATGCATTAGACTTTCTGTCACGTTATGACGACGAAGGAGAACCATTGTTAAACAGAATCGTGACCGGTGACGAAACCTGTATTAAGTACGTGAACCCTGAGACAAAAGAACAATCAAAGATATGGGCACATTCAAATTCGCCTACCAAACCAAGAAAAGCCTCGCAAGATTTTTCTGCCAGAAAACTGATGGCAACGGTGTTTTGGGATGCCAAAGGGGTGTTGTTGGTTGAATTCATGGAACGTGGTACGACCATTAATCAAGACGTGTACTGTGAAACAATAAAAAAGTTACGACGGGCTATACAGAACAAACGCCGTGGTATGCTGACTTCCAGTATCGTTTTCTTGCACGATAACGCCCGTCGTCACTCTGCTCGCAGAACAACGGCCCTTCTTGAGTCCTTCAAGTGGGACGTTATCAACCATCCACCTTACAGCCCAGACCTGGCGCCAAGTGATTATCACCTCTTCATGCATTTGAAGAAATGGCTCGGGTCACAGCGGTTAGATGACGACGAAGAGCTCAAAGATGCGGTCACAGGCTGGCTCCAGGCACAAGCGGGTGATTTTTATGCAGAAGGAATTTCAAAGCTTGTGAAGAGATACGATAAGTGCCTCAGTCGCTATGG